>NC_083764.1:63735126-63739986 GCF_963514075.1 Conger conger | reverse complement strand
AATGTATCACAACCTTAGTCATTTACTTGATTTAGAAAATATAGAATTTCTTTGTGATATTTCCCATGTATTTAGACACAAGGCAACAATAAGAGGGAGAGAGAGAGCGAGAGAGAGAGGAGGGAGGGAGGGGAGAGAGAGAGAGAAATAGAATACCACATTTACCATCACAAATAGCATCAGAGATGGTGAATTTGGACCCCACTTCTGGTTTTCCATAAACGGTGATGTAAGTTTAGTCGCGCCGTTCCCCACCCTGTCCCATCATGCACTGCGGTCCGTTACGTGATTAGCGGTGGACCGGGTCGATGCACGCGCCACTCAGAACATCTCTCCCATCTCATCCGGCTCCGATTCAGAGCACGCCATACCCGTCTATTTTAGGCCTTCTCATCTTACCTCTTCACTGTCAACATCATCGTGCACGCCCAGGGCGACTGCACTCAATCCCTCTCTCTCTCCCTCCCCCCCTCCCTCTCTCCCCCTTCTTTATCCCTCCCTCCATCTCCCAGTTCTCCACTCACTCCATTATGTTTTTATTGCATGAAATATAAAAAGTAAATATAGAAAGCGCTTTCGCCGTTAACATTTAACTAATGAACAACGCACGAGACCGACGTTTTGTGTAACGGTTGCCATGGTAGACCAAATTGACAGAGTTCAGAGGCCCAATGAAACTTAGTTCTATTTACAGGGCACTGTATGTCCGTCACTCAGACGGCGTGCTGGGTGTAGGGGTGGTCTCCTGTGGTTCTTTCCCTGCGGACACCTCTCGTTTATATGGGCGGGAATTTCCAGACATTGGGGTGTTTTGTGGGCCACCCATGGCAGAGCGTGTAGGCCTCCGAACAGAAGCAGGCTTCACTGATCCAGAGGAGGTCTGAGGAGCCTTAAGAGAGGGAACAGCACAGCACCGGGAGCCTTTGCCCATCTGTAGCCTGAGCCACAGACAGTTCTCACAGACTGCCGTCAACTCCATCTCAGGTGCAGACGGAGGTCGTTCACTTATGACCCGCTGCAGGTGTGAGGTCACAAACGTGCGATTAGAACGTTCTTATCTGAACATTCTGATGCTGATGCAAGCAGCGGAGTTCTAGCAGTTTGGAATTCTGAGAAAACGTTCCAAAACACCTGCTCTTCTCTCTCTCTCTCACACACACACACACACACACACACACACACAGGCTCTAGAACATGCCAGCGAGCGAGAGTAATTGCATGCACTTCCATCACTCCGGTGGCTGAACAGGAGCTTTCTGGTTCGAGTGTGAAATTCACTTTCATTCAATTTCCACCTCTGCCCTGGGACTCAGAAAGTCAATCCAGAATGAATTAAACTGGAGCACCAAAAAACCCCCCCGAAAAAAACACCAAAAACACCCCAGGACTCTCTGCTCGCCTAGCAGGCTCCGTTCCCTCGCCCGACAGGACGGCCCCGATCCCCCGGCAGAAGAGCACAGCTGGCCGGGTCTCCAGCACAGGTGGAACATTCTTAAACAACACCTGGGTTTGTTTACCCGGCCTGAAAACGAATCCGCTCCCAATAAACAGTTCAGTGGGAAGTACCTGGCACTGAACGTCACCTCCAAGACCACGGACAGATGTCGGATGCGTTTCAAAAGGCGTTTTTTCCCCTCATTCTGGAATTTAAATTGACTTAAATGATTAACTTGCTTTATTAATGAACACTTATGTCAGCTTGTTTTATGCGAGTCTTTGGGCCGTTTCACAGACAGAGTTTAAGACCAAACTGAGTTTTGTCTGGAGAATCTCTGTCCAACACTGAGGACAGGTCCAGGACAGCAGTCTCATTGCCACAGAGGGCCGTATGTGTGTGTGCAGGTTTTCAGTCCAGCTGATTAATGATGTACTCATTCAACCACACGCAGTCAACCGCACTACAGCACAGAATATAAGAAAGTTATTTACACAACACAAATAACACATCTCACTTTATATACATCATGTACAAACCTACAGGCCTAATACAGAAATAGTTGAGAAAATGATATAAATAAAAACCAGCGGCCCTCCACAGTACCGAGGTGGAGACCACTGGACTAGGACCAGGACTAGGCTGAATCTGGGGCTATGAGTCTGGCCCCTAAGCCTGTTTAGGACATTAAGAAGATGTGTAAAATCGACCCCTGAAAAACAAACCACACAGTTTGACACAAAGAGAGACACAAAGTGATGTCCATGGATGTTTTTTATTTGTAAGGCACCATAAATGCTTCCTTACGGCTGAACTTTTCATTCATTTATAGTAAATGTTTTAACTTTTTACTTTTTTTTTTCCTCTTTTTAAAACGAAGCTATAATATTGGTTTTCATAACACAAACAACATACAATTTTGCCAAGTACACACTTAAAGGATTATTTTTTTTTTGTTTTTTTTCAGTTTCGTATTTTTTTCTTTTTTTTTTCTTTTTTAATACGTACAACACAAAATTAGAATTTATAAATGACCTTTACAAAGCTCCAAAAGGTTGCAATGCTTCATACCACTGCCAGGGGGCGGGGCGGGGCGGGGGTGAAGGAGGAGAGCAGGAGGTGCGTGGGGTGGAGGGGGGGGGGGGGGGGGGGTTACTCCATAGCGCTACCATCCTCCCGATGGCCTGTCAGTACTGCAGAACACTAAACCAAAACCATCCAGGACACGCACGAGATGCAGCCTTTTACACATACAAAAAATGTTTACAAAATTATACGTATCGATATATATTTATATATAATATATATATAAATTGGCCCTTCACAACAGAACACACACACACACACACACACACACACACACACACACACACACCGCTCACAGGCCCAGTCCACGCTTCCCCATACCCCTTCCACTGATCGCAAGGACACACTCTAAACATCAGAAAGTGCACTCAACGCAAGCCATCTATGCATAACGGGGGGTAAAAAACTAATGATAAAACGGAGACACTTCCCCTTTAAGACACAACGGGTCCCGACACGGCGATGGAGAGGCTGGCTGTGGCTGTGTTTGACGTCCTGACAGCGCGCCAGGAGCTCAGATCTACTGCACACGCCGTTCGCCAGCAACACGGGCCGCCTGGCTGAGCCAATCGGCTTTCAGCTGCGAGCAGACGACAGGTACACAGGCCCCTCTCACTCACACACACACACACACACACACTCACACACTCACACACACACACACACACACACACACACACACACACGTGCCTGTGAGCCTCACTCTCCCACAGGAAACACCGCCGCGTTCCCGTGAGCTAAAACTGCCCGGCGGACTCCTCCCGCCCCCTTTTCTGACGGTGAAGACATGGATGGTAAAGTAGAGCCGTGATGGAAAAAACACGTTTACTTAATCCGCCTATTCCCCCAAAAACGTCCCGCTAATTCAGCTCTTAATATCCGTGACTGTTCCTTTGAACTGGTACTAAAAGGGCTTCTGATCTCAGGGAGATTCACTCTCTGGGACGTCACCAGGAGAGAGCAGGACGAAAGGAATCTGGGAATAAGGGACTCCGTCGTCCAAGAGGGCCCAGGGCTGTCCACAGCGCGTCCACAGCGCGTACTGCCCTCTACAGTTCGGGAGACAGACCACAGGTCCCTCTCTCTGATATAAACGGAGGCCTGGTTGGATTAGTTTTGATTCGAATTTTTTAGTATGTCAGTTGTTAAAGCAGCTTTTGGATTCTGAAGACAGCACGTGTCTCATAGTGGTGGGAAATATAATATAATGGTTTACAGTCGAAGAGTTGGCTCTAAATGACTCCATCTTCTGCTCTGGTTTTAACCCCACTGTGTGGCCTCCATGGGCGCAGCGCTAACGCTAACGCTGAAGCCTGTGAACAGCAGCACAGAATCATTGAGCGATAGGGTCAACCCTCCACACCAACCCCCCCCACTCTGTTTTACTCTCTACCAATCAAACACAAAGGGAGAATGGATTGTGCACACACACACACACACACACACACACACACAGAAAAGAAAAATAAGGGGTCACAATGCATTTTTTTTTAAGTTGATTTTTTTTTTTTTTTTAACACAAGGGGAAAAATATAAATCTTTATCTCACACGTACACGAGCCCAGCTGAGCTTCACCTTCTAACCGATACCATCGCTAGTTTTTATTCTTACTTTTTCCATCTAGATTGTGAACAGCACACAGAGAGACTCAGTCAACATTAACCGCACGGGGTTGAGTATCAACAAAAAAAATCTGGTTGCTGCATGAGGGGGGGGGGGGGGGGGGACTACCCCTCCAACTTAGTTCCCCCCCCCCCACCCCCCAAACCTACAGGATGCAAAGTTCTATAAGTCGGAAAAATGAAATCCAACATTAGATATAATCAGAACCAAGACCTGGAGGAAATACTGCACATTTCCTGGCTTCAGTGAAACTGGATGTTCGCTAACTCTACACGCCGATCACACTTCCTGTTTACCGCCGAGATTACCCCCGGGTGGGGGGAGGGGCGGCCCTCGTGCTCGGCTGTCAATCACAACTGGAACAGAAGCGAGAATTCTATCGATGGAGCAAAGGATCAGGGGATTGGATTTTGGGGAGGGGGGGGAGCAGGGATTTTTAACTTTTTATTTTTATTTTTTACAGGATGTATGGAGGGGCAAAGGACAAAGAAAAACAAGAAAGAGGGGAACAGGGAGGGGGATGGGGGTGCGGGGAGGGGGGGGCGTTGGGAGGGGGAAGCAAATCCGGAAGCTTGAAAATTAAATAAAGATTAAATACTTGAATGATTAGAAATAATTTTGCGAAAAAAGAAAGAAAAACAAACAAAACAAAAAAAAAGGAGAGAAAAAGACAAAAAATATATTTTAAAAAGAGGCTCAAAGGAATGACTCAGGA
>NC_083764.1:63727626-63730126 GCF_963514075.1 Conger conger | reverse complement strand
TTACACAGAGGGGTATGTGTGGGGCAGTTCGGGGGTGGGAACTGGAGGGCACAACTGCCTACATTACATTACTGGCATTTGGCAGACGCTCTTATCCAGAGCGACGTACAACAAAGTGCATACCCATAACCAGGGCTAAGTTCGCTGAAAGACCCTAGAGGGAAGTACAATTTCAATTGGTTGAGGGAATCTGTGATACTTTCTTTCTTTTTTGTGTAACTTTTTCCCCCAAAAAATGTCAGGTAACCCTACCCTCAGATCCCCGTCCAACCCACAGTCTGGGAACCCCTTAATCTTAACCTCTTAATCCTTCCAGGTCCCAAAGAACCACGGCTACACCTCACATCCCGGGAAGTCCTCTCCGAATGAGGGGAACGTGGCTCAGCTGATTTTATACTTTACACTTATGGACCGGGGGGGGGGGGGAGGGAGGAGGCAGTGAGAAAATGTTTTTAATTATGATTTTAAATTTGTCTGGTACGTTTGCTAGCCACGGGAGCTCAGAGAGCCCCCCTCAGCCCCATAACATTCCCCGGAAAGGCGAAGCGCTCACCTGTTTGTGCATCTCGATGTTGAGGCCGTAGGACATCTCGTAGTACTGAGGGAGAGAGAAAACGAGGCCAGATTAACGCTGTTCTCACCGCTAATGACATTAATTATGAATAATGATGATTACAGATGCGCAGGGGCGCCGGGGGGAGCTTGTTTATCAGACGCGTCCTGCCCGGGTTTGTCTGCACGCCGGCAGCAGGTTAGAGTACTGCTCACCCCCCCCCCCCCTCAGACCCCCCTGCAGGTGATTAGCGTAAACGAGGGGGGGAGGATTAGCCTTGTTAATCGGCACCCCCCCCCGGTGACAGAGATGAACAAAGAGAAAATAAACACAACAGACAATCACAGCTGGGAGAGAGGGGGAGAGAGAGAGAGAGGGAGAGAGAAATGAAAGGAGAGAGGGAGCGGGAGAGGGAGAGAGAGGGAGAGAGGAAGAGAGAGGGAGGAAGGGAGGGGGAGGGAGAGGGAAAGGTAGAGGGAGGGGGAGAGAGAGGGAGAATGATCAGTCTTAACCACACACATCCCTAAAGCAATTACCACCCCTCTACCGCTCTGCCACCCCCCCCCCCCCCCCAGGATCTCAGCTCCCAAACGGGGAACCTGATCACCCATCAGGGCCGGGGCCCGGGCCGGGCTGATGGAGGGCTGATGGAGGGGTGATGGAGGGGTGATGGAGGGGTGATGGAGGGGTGATGGAGGGGTGATGGAGGGGTGATGGGTGGCTGATGGAGGGGTGATGCAGCCCCAGATTATATCAGATTAGGCCTCAATTAGAGGCACCGTATCAGACCGGCACACAGACCGGGGGCCACGGGATTACAGGGGACAGGGGCGATTAAAAAACACAAGAATAAGAGAGGAGGAGGAGGAGGAGGAAGAGGAAGAGGAGCAGGGGCAGGGACAAAAGCCCGGATGTGAAATGGCAGAAAAGAGAAAGATGTCTGAAACAGAGGTGGCCGAAGAGGGCTGTAGGGTCTGGTTTCCATGCCAACATACGACCTTATTTACTTAAACCAGGGGTGTCAAACTCCAGTCCCGGAGGGCCGCAGTGTCTGCTGGGTTTTGGTGCGTTTCAGCACCAGAGATACATTTCTTTCATTGGCTACAGAGTCCACACGCCTTATTCTCAAGGCCTTAATTGGCTGCTGATTGAAAGGAAACCACAAACACCAGCAGACACTGCAGGACTGGTGGTTGTTAGACAGCCTTAACATTTATGGCGTCTAACATTTCGGCTACATTTCTCGGTGACAAGCGCATGCATGACAGCCAAAGACTGTTCTTGTGTCCCTGAAACGGTGACTGAAACGACCCAATTACGAACCAGAATTGATGCGCCAATTAGCTCATTTAGCGGAAATCTGCATACAGACTGGCCCCACGGGACCAGAACTGCCCAGTCCTGGTCTTATATCTATTATCTGCGTTCTCTAAAGACCCAGTGATGCGCTCTCTTACAGAGTACTGCTGCTGCAGTACGGTCAGAACCGGGCCTCAGTCTGGTTTTGGACCGGTACTGTAGTACTGTAGCTTTCCAAAAGAAAAGCTCTATCTGCAATTGATTAAGCATAACTGATCAGCATAACCCCTGGAAGCTTTCCTAAAGCAGACTGGAACAGATAAAAGCATGAAGACTCATAAACAACCAAAAATACCAGAATTTGTGAAAATGCCTGAGAGCCGAAACGTCTAAAAAAAACACCAAAAGCCTAAGAGGAAAATAATAATTCACAATGAAAGATTCAAATAAATGCTGGTAAATCAAATCAAGAGGGGAAAAAAATAAAATAATGCCTCAGCAATTCTATGCTAATTCAGGTTTACACAGGTGACAAGGAATCCAAAACATTTCCAAATGTCCCAATTAAAAATGCCAACGATCATTCCCCCCCATCTGTGCCCCCGCCCCTCTTGGCTCATCATTTTTAATAGACTTCAGTTACAGTAC
>NC_083764.1:63717626-63722626 GCF_963514075.1 Conger conger | reverse complement strand
CAACGCCCAACCCCGCCCTAACCAACCCGCCCTAACCCCCACAAGCCCAACCCGCCCTAACCCCCACAACGCCCAGCCCGCCCTAACCCCCACAACGCCCAGCCCGCCCTAACCCCACAACGCCAACCCGCCCTAACCCCCACAACGCCCAACCCGCCCTAACCCCCACAACGCCCAACCCGCCCTAACCAACCCGCCCTAACCCCACAACGCCAGCCCGCCCTAACCCCCACAACGCCCAGCCCGCCCAACCCCACAACGCCCAACCCGCCCTAACCCCCACAACGCCCAACCCCGCCCTAACCCCCACAACGCCCAACCCGCCCTAACCAACCCGCCCTAACCCCCACAACGCCAACCCGCCCTAACCCCCACAACGCCCAACCCGCCCTAACCCCCACAACGCCCAGCCCGCCCTAACCCCCACAACGCCCAACCCGCCTAACCCCACAACGCCCAGCCCGCCCTAACCCCCACAACGCCCAACCCGCCCTAACCAACCCGCCCTAACCCCCACAACGCCCAACCCGCCCTAACCCCCACAACGCCCAACCCGCCTAACCCCCACAACGCCCAGCCCGCCCTAACCCCCACAACGCCCAACCCGCCCTAACCCCCACAACGCCCAGCCCGCCCTAACCCCCACAACGCCCAACCCGCCCTAACCCCGCTAACAGGCCGCTCGGCGTCTCCCACACCTGAGCAGTGGAAGAGGGGGCCCCCAGGAAGGGTGAGAGAAGGGGGGGGTCTCACACTCACACTCTCACACTCTCACACTCTCACACTCTCACACTCTCACACTCTCACACTCTCACACTCTCACACTCTCACACTCTCACACTCACACACTCACACACTCACACACTCACACACTCACACTCACACTCACACACAGACGCACAGACACACAGACACACAGACACACAGACACACAGGTGAAGCCTGACGCACATCCTTTGAAGAATAAATGTAACTAGGATAAATAAATAAAAACCCGACCAATTTGCCAATCCAGGGCAGTCCTCAGACAGACAGAACAGAGGGCTGTCTTACAAAGGGTTTGCGGTACTGGGAGCAGGAGGAGTAGGAGCTCCAAATAAATAAATAAATAAATAAATAACTAACTGACAGGCGGTCTCTCTCGGGGAGAATGCTGTAGAGACGTTATGACAAAGCCTTCAGAGTGTACCGCCCGCATCTCCACGGCTACCAAGACCGTCCTGGTCAGAGCTTAACTGTCCATTCAGAGCAGGGGGAGGGGAGCCCCGATCCCGAAGTCCCGGAGCCGCTCCTGGTTTCCGCTCCAGCTGAGCTCAACCAGAAGAGTCTGGCGGAGGATCAAGATCTGAGGCTGAATATTCTGAACGCTGACACTCTGAGTGGTCTCCCGCCTTCATTAACCCCGATTAATTACAATGAATTAAAAGGAATCCAGTTGGGTAGTCATCAGCTCGGATGGAGCAAAAAACCAGGACCGACTCAGGCATTCCTGGAACAGCCGAGCCCTGAGAGAGGCTAATCCCTTAAAAAGTGGAGAGGGAAGAAAAAAAAATATATATCTTGAGACCCAAATCTTGCCGCTGTCGATGAATGACTCGTTGGACAAGCGCTGCAATCACACCAGCGTTCCTCAGCGTCCAGCGCGCCTCGATGCAGAAGCACAGCTGCCCATCTCTCAGGGAAAGAACGGCGACCGAACGCCAGAATGGCAGTTCTGGCCCTGGTCCTGGGGACCCCCAGAACCCGCTGGTTTTTAATTTTCACCCTTAAAACCAGCAGCGGATTCAGACGCAGGAAACCAGGCAATCCGCGCTAACCTTGTAACTGCTTTAACCAATCAATCCCATATTTGGTATCCCATAATGCACCGTTTTGAGTTTTTTTTTTTTTCTTTTCTTTTTTTAACCTCCCAAGACCTGGCGTACACATGCGTGGACTCCACATTTTGGGCTGTACAACCATAATACTTAATTCTTAAGACCGAGAGTCCACACATGTGGACATCATTTTTCTCAAAAACTACATCATGCCAAAAGACGATGCTTAGTTTTTATACTTATCAGGTCCCAATAAGCCCAAATAGCAAAGAGAAATTAAAAATGCATACCAAAAAAGAGTGCGGGTCTTAGGAGGTTAAGGTTTGATTGCGCAACTGCCCTCCGTGCTCTCTCTGAAGTTGGTCAGCAGCCAGGCTCTGCAGTCAGACACACTGATGAGCTGATAAACCCATCTGCCCGAGGCGCCTCTCAGTCACCCACCAGCTCCAGAGAGGAACGCCTCACCCGGGCAGCGGAAGGTGAAGTCGCCCCTAGCTAACGGCAGCATTGTTGTTTTGAACATGAGGGTTGTACGTTTAAAAAAAAAAAAAAAAAATATTCCACTTGCAAAATCCCACCCAGCAGGAAGTAGCCATCTTGGGTCTAGGTATATTGGAAGGGCATGCTGGGTGCTAAAATGGCATAAATGGCAGAGCTGTTTGTCCCAGAGTGGTGGCCATCTTGTGATCGCAGCGCAGAAGGCTACATAAATACTGGTCATTTAACAATAAGTCTGAGACTGAGGCTCTCTGGGGGGGGGGGGGTTGTCATGGATGCGTTTGAACCAATCACAAGGGCTGGCTCTTTTAGCAATCAGCACAACTAGCAAGTTATTGGTCACGCCATGCCTGTCTGGTGTCATGATACCTCATTCTAATAAAATCACGAATAAAAACGTCACAGAATGAACTGGCATTGGGGGGAAAAAAAAGAGAGGAAATTTCACCAAACAAAACATTCATCCAAACCTGTAATTTGCGGATAATATGCCGCCCGCTCATCACCGATAACAGCCGCGACACAGCCGGGCTGGCAAGGCCGCGGTTCGGGAGACAGAGTCTGGAACCCACCTGTGATACTGCGCTTGCAGGAACTGGAACTCGTCTTTGATTCGGTCGCAGGAGTCCGAGGTCGTGAACTTCAGCTGTTGCGATGACTGGGAGGAAGCCTGAAACAGAGTGAAACGCAAATTAGCCCGAAACAGAGCAACACGCAAATCAGCCTGAAACGGAAAGAAACGCAAATTAGCCTGGAACATAACAAAACGCAAATTAGCCTGGAACATAACAAAACGCAAATTAGCCTGGAACATAACAAAACGCAAATTAGCCTAGCCGAGAGGCTCAATGCATTCTTAAACATTCCTCAAACAGTTTGTCCTTTCGTGTTTAGCGCACTGTTTGCATAGCGAGTGGTTAGCCCGATTAGGAGACCACTTTAAGCTGATCCTCCTGCCACTGCTAGTAGAGACTACAGCATTTCCCATCAGTCACCCATCAACGCTCACTCTTTGGCCCGACCTTTGTGGATGTCGACTTTATGTTGGTGGAGCTACTTACAGTCGATTAGACTAAGCAGGAGACAACCCTCGCCTGAAGGGTTAAGGGCCTCGCCCAAGGGCCCAACGACACGGTGGATCTTATCGTGGCCACACCGGGGATCGAACCACCGACCTTGCGGGTCCCAGTCATTCAGCTTAACCGCTGCGCAACAGGCCGCCCGTGCGTATAGCCACCTCAGCTATTCCACCACGATACTGTCGGCCAGCTACACATTCACATGTCCCCGCTATCGCTAAGGGAAAGCTAATGTGCGGGAAAACGAAGGACTACCAACGGCTAGGCACAGTGAGCGCGCCAGGACAGGTAGTGGAGGCAGAAACACCAGGCTTCATAGGGCGCTCGACTTTATTTAGCGTTTAGGCAAACTAAGCACTAGGTACACTTTAGAGGAGGGAAAAGGCGATCATTGCTGGGCTGACTGGCCTGTTCTTGTCACTATGTTACGTTATGTAATTCTTCATTATTAGTGCCCTGAGATTTCTATTTTAAAGGAACGGTGCATATAATACATTCAACGAATTGCCGCTACTGAGCAGAATGTATTGCTGCCATTTTGTGCTGAGTGGTCATTCTTCCAGTCAGTTAATTTCAAGGCCAACCTTTAAAATGGCCACTCCCGGACTAAACACCCAGGGGTAACGAAACGGCAGCCAAAAAGTGGCGGTCTCGCAGTCAGTTGGACAGGTTTTTAATGGGGGAAATGAGAAAAGGCTACTGCAGACACGGTGAAATGCCGGAGGATCGCCCGTACACGGCGTTCGCAGAACCCCGGCAAATCCCAGGAACGTCCGATACCTCACCGACCACTCAAAGCAGACCCCGCTGGAAACAGAACTCAACAGGAGCTTCAAACCCCTCCTCGAAAAGCCCTTTTCTAAGTAGTGATGAGTCATGGGAATAGAGTATTTTACCCAAGAGTGTTTCAGAGCATTAGCGCACTTTGCACAGGCTTTTAACACCCCTTAAATCTGTCAGCTAAAAAATAAAAGAAAAAAGGATTTGCCTAATTGAAGAAAACTAACTTGGGGGAGGGATGGTCAGGGGTTTGGCGTTTCAGATTTTTCCATTTTTCTCCCAATTTAGTCACCAATTGTGCCCCATCTAATCCAATTAGAGGTAGTGTTAGATATACCGCCCACACCCCGTCCCGCAGCGGACTGAAGGAGAGCGACACGGCGACTCCTGGCGTGCCGCGGGTGAAGGAGCCACCGGCGTTCCCGGCGTTCCCGTTGACGGCGTGCCGTTAAGACGCGCGTGTTGATTTACTTTAATTAATGAGCCACCGCAGCGCTGTAATGAGACGCGTCAAACGTGACGCTGATAAATCCCATCTCATATTCGGGATTTACGATCCGGAAACGACTGTTCACCCACGGAAAGCGCCGGAGTCTGCGCGGTAATGCAGCCAGGAGCACATCACAGCGATATCCGATATCATCTGACCGACAATCCATCCATTATCAAACCGACAATCCACCATTATCTTTATATTTATTCCTGAACAAGGTCCCTTAGGGGGCTGGAGCATATCCCAGCATGCACTGGGTGAGAATCAGGACTACAGCTAGCCTGTACAGCAGTGGCCTCCAACCCTGGTCCTGGAGAGCGACAGGGCCCGCTG
>NC_083764.1:63692626-63712626 GCF_963514075.1 Conger conger | reverse complement strand
TAAGGCCGGTCTCCGGCGTACACTAGCCATGCGGCTCGCTAAGGCCGGTCTCCGGCGTACACTAGCCATGCGGCTCGCTAAGGCCGGTCTCTGGCGTACGCTAGCCATGCGGCTCGCTAAGGCCGGTCTCTGGCGTACGCTAGCCATGCGGCTCGCTAAGGCCGGTCTCTGGTGTACGCTAGCCATGCGGCTCGCTAAGGCCGGTCTCCGGCGTACACTAGCCATGCGGCTCGCTAAGGCCGGTCTCTGGCGTACGCTAGCCATGCGGCTCGCTAAGGCCGGTCTCTGGTGTACGCTAGCCATGCGGCTCGCTAAGGCCGGTCTCTGGCGTACGCTAGCCATGCGGCTCGCTAAGGCCGGTCTCTGGTGTACGCTAGCCATGCGGCTCGCTAAGGCCGGTCTCTGGTGTACGCTAGCCATGTGGCTCGCTAAGGCCGGTCTCTGGCGTACGCTAGCCATGTGGCTCGCTAAGGCCGGTCTCTGGCGTACGCTAGCCATGTGGCTCGCTAAGGCCGGTCTCCGGCGTACACTAGCCATGCGGCTCGCTAAGGCCGGTCTCTGGCGTACGCTAGCCATGCGGCTCGCTAAGGCCGGTCTCTGGTGTACGCTAGCTGTGTGGCTCGCTAAGGCCGGTCTCTGGCGTACACTAGCCATGCGGCTCGCTAAGGCCGGTCTCTGGTGTACGCTAGCTGTGTGGCTCGCTAAGGCCGGTCTCTGGCGTACGCTAGCCATGCGGCTCGCTAAGGCCGGTCTCTGGCGTACACTAGCCATGCGGCTCGCTAAGGCCGGTCTCTGGTGTACGCTAGCTGTGTGGCTCGCTAAGGCCGGTCTCTGGCGTACACTAGCCATGTGGCTCGCTAAGGCCGGTCTCTGGCGTACACTAGCCATGCGGCTCGCTAAGGCCGGTCTCTGGTGTACGCTAGCTGTGTGGCTCGCTAAGGCCGGTCTCTGGCGTACGCTAGCCATGCGGCTCGCTAAGGCCGGTCTCTGGCGTACACTAGCCATGCGGCTCGCTAAGGCCGGTCTCTGGCGTACGCTAGCCATGCGGCTCGCTAAGGCCGGTCTCTGGTGTACGCTAGCTGTGTGGCTCGCTAAGGCCGGTCTCTGGTGTACGCTAGCCATGTGGCTCGCTAAGGCCGGTCTCCGGCGTACACTAGCCATGCGGCTCGCTAAGGCCGGTCTCTGGCGTACGCTAGCCATGCGGCTCGCTAAGGCCGGTCTCTGGTGTACGCTAGCTGTGTGGCTCGCTAAGGCCGGTCTCTGGTGTACGCTAGCTGTGTGGCTCGCTAAGGCCGGTCTCTGGCGTACGCTAGCTGTGTGGCTCGCTAAGGCCGGTCTCTGGCGTACACTAGCCATGCGGCTCGCTAAGGCCGGTCTCTGGTGTACGCTAGCTGTGTGGCTCGCTAAGGCCGGTCTCTGGTGTACGCTAGCTGTGTGGCTCGCTAAGGCCGGTCTCTGGCGTACGCTAGCTGTGTGGCTCGCTAAGGCCGGTCTCTGGTGTACGCTAGCTGTGTGGCTCGCTAAGGCCGGTCTCTGGCGTACGCTAGCTGTGTGGCTCGCTAAGGCCGGTCTCTGGCGTACGCTAGCCGTGCGGCTCATCTCTGGCTCCCTCCGTCAGGAGCGTGGCAGCAGTAAGCGGTACGCCTGCCCTTATCTGACAGGAAACGTCTCCTTTGCACATTATTTACTGGCAGAAAGGTAAATAAAGGTTGTGTGTTTTCACAGCTGCCCCGGCGGAGACCCCGGGAAGGCTCGGCACGGCCGGTAAAAGCAGAGCGAAATCTCCAGGGTGTGTTTTCTTTATTCTTATCAATACGGCCCTCCTGTTTCTGCACCTCCTCCTCCTCCTCCTCCTCCTTCTCTTTCACTCCCGTCAGCATCTTGCTCAAGGCTTTCCTGCCTTTCAGACACAGAAGAATAGGCAAGTGTGTGTGTGTGTGTGTGTGTGTATGTGTGTGCCCCTGTGTGTGTGTGCCTGCCTGCGTGTGTGCGAGTGTGTGCGCTTGTGTGTGTGCCCCTGTGTGTGTGTGTGTGTGACTGCCTGCGTGTGTGTGTGCCCCTGTGTGTGTGTGTGTGTGCCCCTGTGAGTGTGTGCCTGCCTGCGTGTGTGTGTGCCTGCGTGTGTGTGTGTGTGTGCCCCTGTGTGTGTGTGTGCCCCTGTGTGTGTGTGTGTGCCTGTGTGTGTGCGTGTGCCTACGTGTGTGAGTGTGAGTGTGCCTGTCTGTGCTCCTGTGTGTGTCTGTGCCTCTTGCAGAGATGTGTGTGTTCCTGAGGAAGCGTGTTTGGGGGTGGGGGTGTGTGGGTGTGTGTGAGAGGAAGGGGGGTGGGGGGGGGGGGGGTGAGAGGAAGGGGGGGGGTGGTGGTGGAAAGGGTCACACCCCCCTGCACCCTAACACTGCTAAAAAATCAATTAGCACGCCTGCTACGAAAATCAATATCACCTGTGACCCGCAAAGGGGGGGTCAGAACTGCTCTGACTGGCGCTGATGAGGCCCCGCCCCTTACGACCCCCACATCTGCTTCTCCACGTCAGCACCCTCATTCAATCTGTACCCCAGAAACACACACATGCAGGGGCCCAGAGGAAGCGCGTGTGTGTGTGTGTGTGACTGTGTGCGTGTGAGAGAGCGTGCGTGTGACTGTGTGTGTGCGTATGTGTGTGCGTGTGTGTGTGCGTGTGTGTGTGTGCGTGTGTGTGAGCCTAGTCCCTGCTGTGTGTGTGTGTCTCTGTGTGTGCGCGTATAGGTTTCTATGTGTGCATGTAGTGTGTGTGTCTACGTGTGTGCGGTGTTTGAGTCAGTCTGTGTATGTGTGTATGTGTGTATGCGTGTGTGTGTGTGTGTGTGTGTGTGTGTGTGTGTGTGTGTGTGTGCGCGCGTGTGCGTGAGAGAGAGTGAGTGAGTGTGACTGTGTTTGCGTGCATGTGTGTGTGTGAGAGAGAGAGTGTGTGACTGTGTGTGTGTGTGTGTGCGTGAGTGAGTGACTGTGTGTGTGTGTGTGTGTGTGAGACTGTGCGTGTGCGCGCAGGTGTGTGTGTGTGTGAGAGACAGAGTGTGTGACTGTGTGTGTGTGTGTGTGAGAGACAGAGTGTGTGACTGTGTGTGTGTGTGTGTGTGTGTGTGTGCGCAGGGGGAGGGGGAGGGGGAGGGGGTTGTTTTGTAAGAGTACAGACCAGGAAGGATTAACCTCACCTCAGCTGGGGTCTTTTGTTGAGAGGCCAGGGGGCCGTCCTCTTCATTCAAGTGGGCTTAATAATGCCTCCCAGTGCCAGCCCCCTACCCCACCCCCCAACACCCCAAACCCCCACCCCAACACCATTACATCTCGGATTAGGGCTCAACACAGAGGGAGGGGGAGAGGGGGGGGGCGAGAGAGCGAGAGAGAGAGAGGGAGAGGGAGAGGGAGAGGGAGAGGGAGGGAGGGATCATTGTTCATATTCCAGTTCCCTATAGTGCTTTGGCAACATTTACAATTGTATTTCACACCAATAAAGCATTCTGAATTTGAGAGAGAGAGAGAGAGAGAGAGAGAGAGAGAGAGAGAGAGAGAGAGAGAGGGACAGAGAGAGAGAGAGAGAGAGAGAGAGAGAGAGAGAGAGAGAGAGAGAGAGAGAGAGAGAGAGAGAGAGGGGGGGGGGGGGGGGGGGGGGGAGAGATAGCGCAAGAAAGAGAGAGGGGGGAGAGAGAGCGAGATGTTGCCATGAGATGGGCTGAAATATCACACTCTTAAGGTGAGAGGTTCACACTCTCCATCACAATCACCTTTAGGTGTTTTCACAACAAGATGGAGGAAACCAGTGTGTACACAACACACCGTCCACCACTCCGGGGGCCCCCTGTGTTACAGCCTATCACAGCCCCTCACAGACAGAGGAGGCCATTTTATACTCAACAACCCCACTCCGCCACGTCTCAAGACAGGCTTTTTAAAAAAAAAAATAATAATAATAATTTTTTAAACACACGATACACTTTCATCCAGTTTCCGGAAGTGTTACGGAGTTAAAAGTTCAAGTGAACAACAGCAGCGTCTCAAAATGGGAATTGACCCTGCAACCCCCCTCACCCCAAATAAAGCCCAGTTCCCTCATCACTGTAGAACCGTGCGGCTGGGCCATATCCCTCTCTGCGGGGGACAAAGCATGTGATCAGCAGGGCACGCCCCATTGGCTGTGCGATTCTGAGAGCCGGCCATTACCAGACGAGAATTTCCTTCCAAAACTTTGTCGAAAAGCTAAAAATAGTAGGATGTTACGAAAATGACCACAGAGGTTATTCTGTTTGGAGGGGGGCAACATTGGCTCAGGCGGTAAGAGCAGTCGTCTCATTGGCTCAGGCGGTAAGAGCAGTCGTCTCATTGGCTCAGGCAGTAAGAGCAGTCGTCTCATTGGCTCAGGCGGTAAGAGCAGTCGTCTCATTGGCTCAGGCGGTAAGAGCAGTCGTCTCATTGGCTCAGGCAGTAAGAGCAGTCGTCTCATTGGCTCAGGCAGTAAGAGCAGTCGTCTCATTGACTCAGGCGGTAAGAGCAGTCGTCCGGCAGTCGGAGGGTTGCCGGTTCGATCCCCCGCCCGGGCTGTGTCGAAGTGTCCCTGAGCAAGACACCTAACCCCCCAATGCTCCTGACGAGCTGGGCGGCGCCTTGCACGGTAGCGTGTTCAGAAAAACCCCATGTCGTTGCCTCATACAACGGCCAATAAGAACATTTAACAGATTTGTGATCAGCTGAACTGGCATGACGAGTGTCCACCACCACATTAGCACAATCAAAAGCAAACGCACAAAGGAACAGCGTCACAACCAAATGCGAAAGCGCCACACCTCAGATAAAGACGCTTCATCCGTCCAATAAATGTATAAACCGATAACAGAATATTTAAGTTCTGTTATAAAACGAATAAAATGACGGACACTGAACCTCAGTCGGACCACTGAGGCCGGATAGTGAGGGCTCACAGACGCAATCTTGAGCAAACACACCTTTCTGCCAGGACCCGCCGGGGGGCGGGGGGGTTGCCAAGTTACGGAGATGAAGAAAGCAACGCTGATCCATTATTGGTTTTTACAAAGAGAACACCGCCCCCCCCCCCCCCCCAGCCCACCCCACCCCATCTCAGAGAAGACACAGACTGAGAAATAAAGAGTAAAACAAACACGGTTACATGGTTGGGACAGGCCTGAACTTAAAAAAATAAATAAAAATAAAACAAAATTGTTTGATGAAAATTTCACACAATATTCTGCCTCAATATGTCTAAGTGCTCTTGTTAAAAAAAAAACCCCTAATGGTAGAAAAAGAATAGTAATAAATATAAAATAAAAACGCCATAGGGGGTGAGAAAAAAAACAATTATGCACCATGGCAACCTGGATTACGTTTAATTAAGTTTCCTTTGGGAATTTCGATTGTCGCAGCGTGGAGTGGCATGCTCCCCCTGCCACACCATCATAACGCCGCTTCAGACACGCAGCTAACCTTCAGAACGAGGAGCCACCAGCACCCCACCTCCCCAACGCAGGCGGGCGGGGGTCGAGGGAGAGAAAGGTGAACGATAAACGACTCTAAAATTCACCACACTAAGTCAGGAATCCTCGCTCTTAATCCCATCGGCTGGGTTTTACCGGTCCGCAGGGAACTCGACTGGATTAGTGCAGTGCCCCAAACAACCCACACGGGGCTCAAACCGGCAACCTCCTGGCCTGCAAGTGTCGCTCACAACGCTGCCGTCTCGAGTATGGGACACAGCCAGACCGGGATAATCGCCCAGATACCGCCCCCGGCTCAACCTCTGGCCTGGGAGCAGGGATAGGCCCCATGGTCCATAATCAATCAATCAAACAATCAACTGTTATTTGTATAGTGCTTTTAACAAAGGGCCTTTGTCACAAAGCAGCTTTACAGAGAAACCGGTCCCCAAGAGTACACCTAGGGCAACAGTAGCAAGGAAAAATTCCCTGGCTAACAGGAAGAAACCTAGAGCAGAACCTGACTCCGTAGGGGAACCCTGGAACGGGTGGAAGAAACATGACTTTTACTTTCTGACCCCTGGACTTCCAACCTCGGCAAGTAACAACAAAGATTACGGAGTTAGCTGGATAACTGCACTGAGTAAAACCCACAAAGCAGGATTACTGAGTTAGCTGGATAACTGCACTGAGTAAAACCCACAAAGCAGGATTACTGAGTTAGCTGGATAACTGCACTGAGTAAAACCCACAGAGCAGGATTACTGAGTTAGCTGGATAACAGCACTGAGTAAAACCCACAGAGCAGGGTTACTGAGTTAGCTGGATAACAGCACTGAGTAAAACCCACAGAGCAGGATTACGGAGTTAGCTGGATAACTGCATTGAGTAAAACCCACAGAGCAGGATTACTGAGTTAGCTGGATAGCTGCCCTGAGTAAAACCCACAGAGCAGGATTACTGAGTTAGCTGGATAACTGCATTGAGTAAAACCCACAGAGCAGGATTATTGAGTTAGCTGGATAACTGCACTGAGTAAAACCCACAAAGCAGGATTACTGAGTTAGCTGGATAACTGCATTGAGTAAAACACACAGAGCAGGATTACTGAGTTAGCTGGATAGCTGCCCTGAGTAAAACCCACAGAGCAGGATTACTGAGTTAGCTGGATAGCTGCCCTGAGTAAAACCCACAGAGCAGGACTACTGAGTTAGCTGGATGACTGTGCTGAATGAAACCCAGGACAGCTCTTTCGACTGCAGCCAGTGTTCTGTATTTGCGAGTTCTGGGCGTTGCTCAGCGCACGTATCCAGCCGACTCAGTCGTCTGGCTTCACGATACGGGCCCCCGGTCATGACTGAACGAGCGCCTAAGAACCCATTATGAAATACTTTATTACACTTCCAGCCTGAAAGGGTAAATAATGAGAAACCCATCGCAGTGAGCCATCATTCGCATAATATGAACTATATTCATCACTTCTTTTTTTTTTTTTTTTTCTCCATACTGTGCTTTCACAGGAGGGGAAGCAGCAGAGCAGTACAGTGGTTCGGGAACTGGGGTTTTAACGCAAAGGTTGTAGGTTCGATTCCCAGCCTGTGTTGTGTGCTTGAGCAAGACTTCAGCAGATTAGTTATTTAGCTGACACTACCCCCGCCAAAGTGACTTACATTTGACGGACGTAAAATCTAAATTCTAATTCTTTTCCAGGAAGTGGACGGGGGAAAAAGCTTTGGTGTGAAAATGCACAAGTACTACAATTGTATTAATCTTCTGGAATATCCAGTCTAAGACATGTTCGTATGTGTATGAAGAACTGACTAAATTGAGGGAAAAGGTGAATTCTGACTTCAGCTCGCTGAAGAACTGACCCTACACCAGCGCTTGTTACTTTAAGTGCGAGTCCTACAGCCAGGGAGAGCAAGAGGTCAGGCCTCATTCCAGGGACTGAGGGGGACTTCAGACCGGGGCAGGGGCAGGGGCAGGGGCAGGGGCAACCATGAGAGACCAGAGCTCAATTAGGAGTCCACCCCCTGAGCGCCAACGGGAGACGTGGAGCAGGGGGGAGAGGGGGGGAGGTGGGGGTCTCCTCTGGCCCACAGACGGCTCACCTCCTTCAGGCCAGAGAAGCCCGGTGGGCCTAATCACCTGCCCCAGGGGCTAATTATCTGCCCCGGCCTGCTCCGTGTCAGAAAGAGCAGCCTGTTCCTCCACAGTCGGGGCCTAATCAACGCCAGCCACAACAGGGGAGGGTTTCCGTGCACCGCCAATCAACCACGCCTACTTTGGGGGCCAAGGAGTGCACCCCTTTAAAATTACCCAGAATCCCTTGAGAACAGGACACCCTATTATTAGTTTTTTGTTTATTGGGCGGTTTGGATCACTCTCAACTGGTACCCCTCCATCATGGTTCTGGACGGGTCCAATTTCCCCACCGTCACACCTGTCCTTTTTGGCGTTAGTAATCGAGATTTCCCAACGCACTTACGAGCAGGTTGAGAAGAACTTATGAACTTATATCTGATGCGGCGTGAACCGGGCGTGTCAAACTGGCCACGTTCCACGTGCGGCGAGCCGTTTGGGAGACATCGTTGTCACGGTTGTCCAAAGGTTGAGGTGACTTGCTGCGGGCGACACTGCACTGCACTCTGCCCTATTAGCAAGGGGGGGGGGGGGGGGGGGGGAATGCAACAGCCTGTCAGCTGCTTCTGTACCACAGCAACGCCCGATCCCCGACATCCTCCATAAAACCACGGCCCTATCAACCCCCACAGAGCCAATTATAGCTCTGAGGACAGGCACAACTGCCAGCGACCCTGGGCCATCCACATCACCTGCCCACACCAACGCCAGCGCGGACACGCCAGGGACACGCCAGCGCGGACACGCCAGGGACACGCCAGGGACACGCCAGCGCGGACACGCCAGGGACACGCCAGGGACACGCCAGGGACACGCCAGGGACACGCCAGGGACACGCCAGCGCGGAGACAGGCCTGCGGCCGCAACACATTCTCAGCCCACAGGATATTCCGCAGAAGACATTTTGTGAAACACATCACCACCCCCCACCCCCCACCCCCCACCCCCTCATTTCCCGTTCTTTTGACCCAAAGGCTGAGCGCATAAGGAAATAATATCTGGGAATCTAATACATATTACGCTGTATTCCCCGACGGAAACTCAATATTAGCAGGCCGCTGGGCGGGTAAACCTGCACAGGCCCTGTCCCAGCGGGCGGACGGGATCCCACAGTCTGATACCAATCCCACCGTGGCCAGCTTCCCAGTGGGGTGTCGCGTAATGCAAATCAAATCAGAATCAAATCAACTTTTACCATTTTTTTAAATGTTTTTTTTTTTTTTACAGAGAACTGTCACAAAAAAAGTGGATAGAAGGAATAATTGGGCAAAAACCAGAAACCAGGTCTGAACCCCATCCCCCCCCCCCCCCCCCCCATCCCCCCAGGAGAGAGAGAGATCAAATCAGCCAAGATGGCCGCCCACAGTCCGCTCGCTCAAACGGGAGGAGGAGCCTTCCCCCGACAGCGCCGTGAGCTCGGCCCGGGGACTGAAGACCAAAGCTGGGGCTCGAAATCGTGCGTTTGAGTTAGAGCACGCACTCCTCCACAGTGCCCTGAATCAAGAGGCAGCCGTGGTAATGAGCCCAGTCCGGGAATATGACTGGGCCAACAGGAGGCTGAATGAGGGGTAACATCATGACATGTTATTTGGCTGACGCTGTTACCCAAAGCGACTTACAGTTGATAAAACTAAACGAGAGACAATCCCACCCCCTGGAGCACTGGGGTGAACGGCCCTTGCTCAACGGCCCAACGGCTGTGTGGATGTTATCATGGCTACAGCGGGGATCGAACCACCGACCTTGCCATTCCCAGTGATGTACCTCAACCACGACGCTACAGGACTTTAATTTTCACTCAATTTCACTTTAATTTTCACTTTCACTCTTGCTCACTGGCTCATCCCAGTAAAGATTTTTCTGTCAAACCATTGTCACAAGACCGTTATAAATCCCTTCCCATCGTTGAAAAAGGCTGACATGTTGACTCACCCTTTGTTTATAGTCCTTAAATTCAGGTTTCAAAATATACAGTTGCCGGGCCGGCACCTGGTACCAAAACATCGTTCAGCTGTACAATAATTCAAGCCCATTGGTTGAAAATTGGTTCTAATGGCCACAGCCAATGGCATTTCAATGTCAGCACGTTCACAGAGAAGGGGGAGGGATAAACAGTGTTGTGGTTTGAGGATGTTTGTTGCTGCAGTTCCTCGCGACCAAAATTACCTATAGGCAACTGTTCCAGCAAATGGAAGGGCCCCAACACTACGGTACTGAATCTGGACCAGGCCTGGAAAGCCCAGCTAACAGAAAGTGTTCCCACAACGTTCCTGGAACTTTTTTTCAGATAGACAACATCGCAGAAACATTTTGAGGACATTTTGCGTAAGCTGGGAAGATCATTGACGAACCACTTCCTCCGAGGGCACGAGACAAACTTGTCTTGTTAACCGCGGTGCGAAAAGACGAAGTTACTCGGGGGCATCATTGTTAAAGAGGATGTGTGCCAAGTCAGCCTACCCTGTATAAAAATAATGGTTAATAATTAAATAATTTTAAAAAGTAGTGGCAAAAGGTGCTTCTGGGGAGGGCACAAGCTCGTCTCCGATGAATGTTACAGCATCAACATGACAGGCCATTCCAAAATTGGGAGAACAACCCAGGGGGGGGGGGGGAAGTCTTTAAAACAACGCCAGCTTTAAGGACCATCCGTGGATGGAGTGTTTTCGTGGCGGGGCCGGAAAGTTCTGAGAGAGCACGTACGAGTTTCGCATCTTGTTCTATCGCCACAGTCTTTGAATCGGCCGCATGCTTCAAATGCCCGGCCTCTTAATACCGTCCCTGCTCAAGGTCCGGGTTAAACAGATTAATCTTCCACCTGATGTGAAGCGCGTCAACAATTTAGACCCCCCTCAGCTAGTCCACAATGGCGAAGATTAAGTATACAGGTGGAGCAAGAGAGGACACTCACTTGTAGGAAAATGGGTTTCCTTTATTAGCATTGAAACAAATGCAACTGTTAAGAGAAAATACAAAATGGCGATAACCACATTCTCCTTTCTTCTAATGGCCACACTCGCTATATTCAACAGGTGACAATGGCCTAAGAGCCCTTCTGAAATGTGTCTCGTGCATCAAAATGCCTCAAAATTATTTGCCTTGAACAGAATCAAATAATGTAAGGTTTCACAACACTAACTTTTTTTCTACTGTACATTAATCAGAAACTATTCGTACTGTCCCAAACACACACACAATAAGGCAAGGACTGTTCGCTATTCATCAAAACTGAATAAACTAGACACAGCACCCTTTATCCACTGGAAGACATTGTTGTTGTTTTTAAACTGCGCAGCTTAAAATAGTCATACGAAAGCATCACCAACGTAGGACGGGCAATGTCAGGGGTAAATGTAATGCTGCGTACATCCGTTTTACCTAATGCTAATGACAATCTACAGTATGTCATAATTGGGTTGGGAGCCAGCGATGACCGAAACCGTTTGCAAACAGTGGAAAAAGCGTTACCCTGTGGCCGCAACATTTATAGCCTACAGTACAGTCATTCACAGGAGGCGCGCGCACACCTGCACGCACACCTGCACGCACACCTGTGCCTACAAGTTGCCACGCAATCACACGTGTGTACGTGCAATTATGATACTGGCACAGGGGGATTACAGCATCTGAATCCGGAAACGAACAACAACAAAAAACAATCAAACAGGGTTGTGTGCGCTTTTTGTCCACATAACCGTGGCCTGCGTTTGACAGAAAGTGATACTTGTCTACGTGCACGGCGCACTCATCAGGGTTATAAGTTGAGTTGCATGTCAATTACGTTACAGAAATTGGTATAAATAAATCGCAGCAAGGTTTAGATACATAGGGGCCTACGTTACAAGACGAAGAAAAATGGGTGTAATTAAATAGTGGTGTAATTAAATACAATTAGCATATTACAGGGGATATCAGATGGATAACATCCACCCCCCCCCCAGGGAGATAATGTTGTTCCAGCTAACTTGCCATTACATAATGTTAACTTAGCTAATTATAAGTGAATTGGTACGGGTATACTGGCCATCTAGCAAGCCGTAGGTCCACATTAGCGCTGGCTAGTTAACGTTACCTTTTGAGGAACAAAAACAAATAGCTAAGGTTTGCTAACTTTCAAACCGCTCGGTATTAGCCTAGCTAATTTCGCTACATGGCTTAACACAAATTCGGTACTTATCTAATACTCGTTTAAGATGGTTAGCCTTTCTTATAGCCTATGTCTTGTGTTGGCAAATTTAAACTGAGACACAATGCACACTAACCCCTATTTTCCATCTGGTTAGCTATGCCTTGGCTATTGGTAGCTATATGTGTCTGGCTATGATACTGGCTAACAGTTAATTAACTAGCTAGTACGAAGCAAGGCACACCATTGGTTAGCAGGCGAGCTAACAGTCGTGGTGGAAAAGCACATGCTCAAGTCCAGCATCGATCAATGCTTAGGAAGCTAAATTAGCAAGCTAGCTGCCTACCGATAGCTAGCTAGAGCCAGTTCGCTATTGTTCACGTTGTTAGCGGTCTACAGATAGCAAAAACACATTTCTGCAAACGCACATTGTCCATTAACGTCCTTCAGCGTGCAGGTAACGTTTTCGGACAAATGTTAATTATTGCAAATGTAAAACTGATTCTTATTTATCTAGTTATCGTAACACTAACTAAACTAACTCCAGCTTGGCAAACGAAACCGATTGAAGAATGTAAACAAATGCCTTGGGCGCATGTAACGTTTGAATGCTTAACTAGCTCTAACGTTAGCCAACACGATTCTGGCTGTCCAGTTAGTTATAAAACACGACAATACCAGACGAACACATCAACATTTTAAAACATAACCAAATAGACACCTACCGAGTGTCTGGATTGTGGAAACATCATGTCAGTTTCTTATTGTGTATTCCTTTGTAACCACGACCAAGAGGTTAAGCCTTTTGGAAACGTTTTGCTTCTTTGTTTCGTCCGCCCAAAAAAAAGATGAAATCTTGCAATTGAGATATTTCGTCCCTTTACTGTTCTGTCCGGATCATCAGCCACGGAAACGTTAACCAAATGCAGTCCTTTCTTCACTCGATCGCACGTATTTAGCTAGCTAGCTAACGTTAGCGTTGCTCTGATTTCTTTCCAGATCAGCTAACGTTACCTGGTAAGACAATTTTTGTATCCGTGTGTAGCTAGCTGACCAAGTAGCTCGTTGGATAGGTAGCTAACCTTAGTTTTGCGCTAGGTAGTTTGCTCTTTGTGTAAACAAGCTGGGTTTATTCGCCAGTCAGATATTTTTAGTCAGTCGACGAGCCAACTTACCTAGCAAGCCAAATCTATGCTGACTAATTAAGCGAATTTAACTTGTTAGCTAGCTAATAATGTAGCTAACCCAATGAACTCAAAGCAAAACGGCTCCTCAGCGTTAGCTTGCGAGCAGGCTGAATAAACCTCTTCAACACTCCCTTTTCCAGTGGCAAACTGGCAATCATAAAGCTAGCCAGCTAAGCTACATTTACCTAACAAGGGAGTTGATTCTTTGGAGCGCACTGCAATGTAATTTTTGCGTAATTAATAGGCTCTCCCCACCAAGCTTGTTAATGTTACTCCTCCGATTAAACAATTCGGAGGCTCTTTTTTTGGAGCAGATCCGTCTCTTGACGAAGGTAGATTCTCCCGGCTTCAATTCCTTAAACGCAATTGGCACATACAAGCTTTTCACGGAGCAACCATTTCTTGCCGCTGTTCTACAAAATGTACGAGGCGTCGAGGAACGAGCGCCCCATGTGATGTGGGATTGAGGTGGCGCACTGAAGGCCCATTTTAGATGTCAAATGTATAAAATTACGGTTTGCGGAAGTGTCGCTGTTTAATGTGCCCCCAGTGGAAGGTGAATCTAGCGGTACACAGGCTGTTCCTCCCCGCACTGATGGGCCAGTAGAGGGGGCGGGCCAGGCCGCTGATATAACTCAGGCAGCCCGCATGATTTACTTTCTTTTGCTCTTACGAAGGAAATGTAAAGTAGAGAAATATTGGTAACAGTGTTATCTACTGCTGTCTTTGTATACATTCAAAGTTTCCCCCACAACGTAGGTTTAATTAACAATAGCAGTAATCTGTGCTTGGTTTATCTCGTGGAACCGAGTGTCGAAATTCAGCTTTAGACAAAAGGTTACATTTACTCTCCACTACTTGTGTAGCCTACCTTTGGCTACACAAAATCCAAACTCTATGGATATCCAATTTTACACTATTTACGGTTTAAAAATAAAACAAATTAATAGCCATATTAATTCATAGGCTACACATAAAAATGATTTCTATAAATCCCAGCTGATCCTGAACAAAAGTTCCAGGATTCATTGGATAAAATACAGTAGGCCTAGCTGCATCCAGACATAAAGTAATCTTCATACTCAGCGTGAATTTAATAAACCCATTTCGTACGAAAGCGTTTTCTGTTAACTGTGTGCATCCGACATTTCCATCACAAAGATACATTTTTATAGAGCATACAGCCTCGTGAGTGAGAAAGCTCAGTTATGGTCGGAACGAGTAACGATTCAGCGATCTGCTAGTCACGAGCCTGATTGTGGTCTCCCAATCATCTGTGCAGTCATGTTTGCCATTTCAGAAAGCTGTCTTGTTCTCTGCAGACTGAAATCACGAACTGTCAAATTAGAGCAATTCTGTCCGTGGCGTTTTCCAGAAGATTTTCGGGATAATTCCAAAACTGCAGATTATTATGATTATTATTATGATTATTATTTATTATTATTATTATTATTATTATTATTATTATTATTATTATTTTTAAAACAGAATCTGTGCCATCAGAGACACATAGATTGTGGTCTTTGTTGTGTGCAAATATTAAAAGCAAAACCATGGGAAGTGCCTTACGAAACCCAGCTTTGAAATTACTCCAGTTATACTTTTTCGCTTTTCTTTAGTCTACATTGAGGTTTGGGGGACTCAAGGAAAAAGCAAAACACTTGAATGGCAACCTAAATGCATATTATCCCCAACGTACCAGCAGCTGACTACAGTAACTTAATTATACAACTGGATTTAATTACAATTAGTAATTAATTAAGTACACATTAATCGCATTTCAATGTGAAATTTCACCGCAACATGGAAAGTCCAGGGCCCATTTTGCATTACATTACATTACTGGCATTTGGCAGACGCTCTTATCCAGAGCGACGTACAGTTGATTAGACTAAGCCGGAGACAATCCTCCCCTGGAGCAATGCAGGGTGAAGGGCCTTGCTCAAGGGCCCAACGGCTGTGCGGATCTTATTGTGGCTACACCGGGATTAGAACCACCGACCTTGCGGGTCCCAGTCATTTCGTTAGGCCGGGATGTTAATGTCACACTTGCTTAACAGTCAAATCTTAAAGTCTCATACAATTGCATTCAGTGTTAAGATGGTTGATCTCGGGGGCACTTTAGTCACAATGTTGAAAACCGTCTTCTTAGCCAACCGTGCCCCCTGGTGGACAGATGTGGAAACAGTATTCATCCATAAAATATCCCTTCACACACACACGCGCGCGCACACACACACACACACACACACACACACACACACACAGACACTCCTCAACCTCAGTGCAAAGAACAAGACACAATCACCAAGTATAGGAACAAATTTTATTCCAATTTAAAACAGATACTTTTTTTTTTTTCCATTATTTTTATTTTTTAGGAGAAGGCTATGAAAATCATTTTCATGTTTCAATGAGGTTCAGGCAACAGTGGTTGAAATGAAAACAAATACAAAAAAGAAATATGGCTAAAATACTGTAAATCAATAACCGATAGGACCCTTTTGTGGAGGGTTCTGCGTTAATACATACCGATGAACCCGTAGCCGGCCTGCCCCGCCCCACCCACCTACCCGCCCACCCACCCACCAAAACAAACAAACAAACACATGCAATTAAAATGAGTTCTTTAAAAACAGCAGTTTTTTTCCCTCAATCTTCTTTAATCTTAAATACAGAATAAAGTCCTTTGTCTTTCATTTAATTATTTTATGTCACATATTTAGTGTTTTGTTTTAAAAACCGGACCGTTAAATACATGGGCCCATTCGATGATTTTCACAACATTGGCACTTGTAAAGAGTCTGGCTCTACAAAGACAGGGGATTGGCACACTCAGTATCATACATCATTTACATTTGGTATACTTGGGAAAAAAGAAAAGAAAAAACAAACAGAAAAATACATTACTTTTATTTTGTACACCACTACACGTTTAATCAATCGATTTCAATGAAGAAGAAAAAAAAATCCAATTCATTAAGTGGTCCTAAATACAATAGTGTTTTGGTAATGTATTAACATTGAAGAAAAGAAAAAAAAAATCCATCATATCCATTGCTTCAGTGTGGCATCTCACGCGAAAGTGTCAAATCTATCAATTATGAAATGGCGTCTCACATCACCACCGAATGTGCTTAACTCGCGTTAACGAAAGGACAGACCTGTACAAGGCTGGGCAATCCAACTGGTACAAGGCAGGTTCAGTGCGTTTATTTGGGGGGGGAACTTATTTTTTTATTTTATTTTACTTTTAAATGAAGAGGGTGAAACCAATATACAGAGATTTATTTTTCCATTACAATATTTTAATGTTGCGAAGCAAAAATAGAAATGAAAATGGAACTTAAGATGGGGGTGGACTCCCAAGTACCAATTGCCGCAAAATAAAATTACCCACAAGCCCCTTCCAACCCAAAAAAAAGACTAGCTCTCTCTGTCTCTCTGTCTCTCTCTCTCGTACCTTGTGGTTGAACTACAATACTTAAATTTCAGATAAAAGGCTTAAAACGGTTACGGGGGGCTGAGGCCATCTCTCCACGTCCTTAAGATAGTGCAGGAAAAAAAGTATTTTAAAATTCATATTTCAGATCCGGCGAATTATTTATTTAAATACAACGGTAATTCGTGTAGAATATGTCCATGTCACTGCAGACGGACATAATTGTCTCTTTATCCATTGATGTGTGACAAAAAAACAGGCTGTAGTGTTTCTCAACATAACCAGCTATGCGAAAGCACCATGTAAAATTGCTTGTGGCTTTAGTGCTTTGAATTGAATCCAACATTACTGGAACAAATACCGAAAGTGAAAGCGAGGCTCTCTTTTTTTGGGGTGCCTTCCCGAACTTTGTGCACCTGAAAGTATATACAACAGCCAAATAAAACGATAGCAATGTTTAACTTGTCGGAAATAGCTCCAGAATAGCCACTGGGAAACTATACAAACCCGACTGAAATAATATGTCCCGTAACTTCTTAATTTCAGCTCTAGCCGTACAAACAAAACGGCAAATAAAACGGGGTACACATCAGAAAAGGCCCATCAAGCGTGCTCATCGCCGTGATGGAGCGAATAACCCTACGCATGATTCAACGCTGCTTGGAGAGGTAGTCTTTCCCTGGACAGTCCCATAACATTTCTCACACTCACGATTCGATACGCGACAGCAGAAATAAATGTTTTAAAGCGTGTATGTTTACCGGTTTTGCAACACAAGTTGACTAAAGCCGGGCGTATATTTTCAAAATCGGGGCAAAAGTTGCGTCGTGTGAGCTCGGCTTAACGGATGAACCAACTGTCCCACAATGGTTTGAAAATGGGTCCAACCCCCAGCTCTAGACTTATACAGGGTGATGCAATGTTAATTTTTTTTTAAATTTTGCTAAAACGATATAAGCGGCAATTATATAGGCTACATTTTTTAAAGTGCATAACTCTGCCACGGCCACAAGGGCTCGTCACAAACGCGTTAGCGCCCGTGTAGCCGCGGCACTGGTACCATCAACAGGAGCTTTTGCTGCGCTAACGACGACGAACTAAAGACGGGACCGTGTGTCGCCCCTGCCATTATCATACATCAGTTAGTTTAATGAAGGTCCTACACTAAACTTCAAAAACCAGCTTATGGGAGTTAAAACACCATGACAGGCGGGAATACGCAGCGTTATTAGCTGTGGGTTTTTCGGCACTTCATGCTACGTCGAGACAGGCCTGGAACACCACAGAACAATTCCGCATCATAAACGGCGATTAATTGTTTTCTTTAGGCTATATATATATATATTTTTTTTAAGCTGCAATATTACCAGCGAAACGCACTGTCATTTACAGTAACGATGCATTAACACTGTATTTGTGTATTCAAGGCTAGAGGGAAGCGCCCTCACAATACATTTCTAAATTTACTGAATGGCACTTAAAAAAAAATAAAAAATAAAAATAAATTCCCGAGTGGGCCTAATTTATGAAATTACAATACGTTGACCTCTCCTCGACTGAAGACGTCAAAACACTGGAAGCATTATACCAGTCTAGAAACTACAGACGGCAGGCCCAAGGCAACAAACAAACAAAAAGGAAAGCTTAGACTCAGGGTAAACGCCGAGGCATTTTTCGAGACAGACGGGGAACTTTTAAGAGGCTTGAAAAGATATTTTAAACGGCAAAGATTATTATTTGGAACATATCGATCCAACAACCATAGAAACTGCAACTAAAATGGTGAACCTCGTCAGAAAGTGTCACAAGGACGTCGGAATACATTGGCACGTTGAGTTGCCCATATGGAGTAGGGCAATCCACAAAAACCCTATACAAAGCACAAGTAACCATTCCTGGGTAAATGTACAGTACTGCGCAAAAGTCTGAAATCTAAATTTGGTCTTTGATATTTTCATAAGAATTTTTTCGTTGTCTCTGCATTAGTGTGTCAGTAGAAGAGCAAATTTGAGATTGCATTTTTTGGAAAACTAATGTTTGGCAATGTCACAGTGAAATCTTTGCATTTCGTTAAAAAGTGACCTATTAAGTAATAGACCACTTTTCAGAAGAAAAAGTTGATCGAGGCTGTGTGGGACTTCACGGATAGCCATCAGCAAATAAGACAACCAAAGTTCTCCAATTTGTTGGAGAAATTTGGTGCAACTGTTTTTTTTTTTCGTATATATAAAACTGCAGAACAATGAACCAAAGGGACTTGATGCAGTTTTAAACGTGATGGGTGGTCACAAACAAGTATTGATTTCGTTTTTAACTGTTCACTGATCATCATAATAAATGTTTCGATATTTAAAACGGTGAATTTCATTATTTGTGCGTGAGACTGCACAGTGAGACTGCACAGTACTGTACTCACTGACTCGACTCACTGACTGCAACTACTGCGGTCTGCAGACGAATCTGTTGCAGCAAGAAGCATGGCCACCAGGGGTCTCCACTGCGCAACTGCGCGAACGAGCATTCCATCAACACTGAGCGATCAATCAGACAGGCGCGAAAATGAAAAACGATCCTCCGACATAATTAAGTTTCATATGGGATACAAATAAATAGTCGAGGGTGCTAAAATACCTGAATGGAAGCATGACACTAAACGATTTAACTAAACCACTAAGGTTTGAGGGCACAGCGTAGCTTGCCGCGTTGACAGGGTCGGACAAAGGAGCTTTTTTTACTTGCATTAAATACCGACCACTTTATCCAAACATCTTGCCTAGTAGACGATATTACGAATTCAAAATCGAATCTTATATGTATTTGCTGTACGTGGAAACATCTGTATTTTTAAACCTATGGCAACGTTCGGCACTTACCCACGGTTAGCACAATAGACTCCATTCGCTCGACACGTGTCCATTTAAATCGCACCTGTGGCTCCCGTATTTCAGATTCATCCGTTCATTCCCTCTTCGTGCCCTTACTCGTTTCCATTTTATGCGGTTCGAGTAGCCCTTGTAAAGGAAAAGTTTCCTGAATTACAACGAGGAATCCGCCAGCACGTCACAATCTGTCGGATATCTACAGCGACGACGAAGCCATGAACAAGCCACCGGATTCCAAACGATGAAAAAACCAAACCCCAAAAAGGTCAAAGGTCATAGTCTCATTACAGCACTGCAACCATGGACCAGACTGGACTTCAACCACTCTCAATATATATATATATTTTTTTACTGTAAGTTTTTCCTACATTTGCATAAAGCACTGCCCCTAAAAAACACATGAAAAGACTGTTTCATCCCCCCCAAAAAAGTGACTAATGGCCAAAATAAACCTGCAACAATCAAGTATTAGAAGTCAAAACGAAAAGCTGATTACTTGCCCTTGAAAGAAGTTTTTACAGCAGTTCAAACCAGGCTTCCCTCTCCCTCTCTCAATCTCTCTCTCTAAATCTCTTTCCCCCCCCTCTCTCCGAGAGCGGGAACACTTCAATATGAAAGAAGAAACCAAAAGACATGTCAAATTATCAACACCAAGAAATCTGGTCCATAAATTAGATAAATAAAAACTATTTACTTTCTTTTGTTTTAAATCACTTACTCTTCTTATAGTGTTGCAGAAAACCATTCTATTATTACTCA
>NC_083764.1:63675126-63680126 GCF_963514075.1 Conger conger | reverse complement strand
CAGATGGACCGTATACCGTCCAGCTCCCTCTACTGTGAGAAATTCTACGACATTCTGCATTATTATTATTATTATTATTATTAATAATATTAATCTGACTTAATCGGAGTGGAAGCTGAGTGTATCACCTCGTTCAGAACGGTTTTCTGACGTCTAACCTAGACTGCAATCACACCTGACTGAGCCACAGGTTATTATCTGAATCGTCAATGTAAACGTATTAACACATCCACATTTAAAAGGAGAGGGATAAAGTTACATTAAGGCAAGCGGATTTCTATTCCTGATGTCTGATTCTGGAGGCTGCGATAACCACTGCCTCAAACCAATGAGAAATTGCAAGCTCTTTATAAAACAAAAGTACGCTTAAGAGTGCGGGTGCTTCATGTGTATATTAAGAGTACTTCAAGGACACTTCCCCCGTACAAAACGTCCTTCTTAACCACGTCACACTGCCTATGAATCTGCCACTGGCCCCCTACAGGCTTCCAGGCAGTGTGTCCAGGTTTCCTCTCGTTCAGGGCGATGACGTACTTCATCACAAGCAGAGGTGCGCCGCAGTTAAACCCCCTGAGGGAAACATGAACCGCCCGCAACAGGTTCCACAAAACCTATGGTTTACGCCTCCATTTCGACAGTCAGCGCACAGCCACGGAATTCAACATCTGAACACATTTTTTTAACAGGTCAAGTGAAGATGATGCGAATTAACAAACAGCTGAAATAAAGGGGTGGGTGGGGGGGGGGGGAAAAGGTACAAATTAAAAATGGCAACTGCAATGTGAAATTCTACAGCCAGGGGTCGCTGTGGAGCAGACATTGTCACACACAGCAATGGTCTCAGTTCGAACCCTGAGCACCTCTGCCCTCGCATCTTCGAACCCCCCTCCTGCTCTCTATAAAAAGCCAGGCCCTGCCTGGTGCCTGGTGTCCAATCTCAGCTGAGTGACCCCCCCCCCCCCCGGGCCCCCACCTGCTCCCATAAGCTGTTCCCACTACACGCGACGGCAGGAAATAACTGCTGACCGCCTGTGAATGAGCAGCTAGCAGGTTTGTCAGCAGACGGCCTTGCAAACTGTCCCAATTGTTTCACCCCCCCCTCCCCCCTCCCCCCAATAACCTCTCCACCGCTGAAAAGGTGTCTCTCACTTTTTCGTGAAACCTACCCCCCCACCCCATCACCCTGCTACACTGCTCTATTGCGGCCAGTCTGTGTTCGGGCAGATCTTATAAAAAAGACACCGCCTTCTAGGGTCAAAGGTCAACGGGAAGCTTAAGCCACGCATTCTCTAGACCGCAGGCGTCAAAACTCCAGCCCCGGAGCGCCACAGCGTCTGCTGGCTTTTGGGACGTTCATTCAAGGTCATCGATTGGCTAAAGGATCCACACACTCCAGTGCAACTCATGATTGTGTGCCGTTGGCCACGCCCCTTCACACATATTAAAGTACACAGAGCAGAGTTCCTGGTTTGTCAATCATGGGAGTGTCATGGAGGGCCGAGACCATGCAGGGTTTCATTGCGACCGACCACTACAACCAGCTGAGCTCAACCAAGCAGTGCCCTCCTCTCTGGTTGAAGGTGTGTCAAATAGAGATCTTTAATCAGCAGGTGCCGGGAGTGGGCGGAATGAAAACGTGCATACTCTAGGCCCCTCCACGGTACATGATTGGGCCCCTCCGGTCTGCAGACTCTGTGGCCAAATGAAGGGGCAACAACCCAGGGGCTGAGAACCATTGCTGTGCATGACACCATCCAATCCAGGCTGGAGAGAGAGGTCCACCAGACCTGCCGCCCGCCCCCTCTCAACGAACACCTCCCCCCTATTTTAAACGGGTCCCTCTTCCAGACTTACTATTTGGTGGAGTCGGACAGCTGGTACTCCCGTCTCCTGTCGTAGGCCTCCTGGATGCCCGGGTCGTCCCAAAGCGTTTTTATTGCGCTGATGTAAGGTTGCTCAAACGTCGAGACCTTCTCGATGTCCACCTCCTTCACCACCATGGCGTTCGCCTGAGCCGACGGGAGGAGAGAGAGGGAGGCTGTGACTGACAGGAGCCTCACAGCAGGAACGAAACGGATATAAAAACTGATCGTTTCGGCGCTGGATGCTGATTGGCCGAGACTGTGATTTTAAATCCAGTGCAGTCATTCAAACAGCATCACTCGCTACACAAACAATTACTTACAAATAATATTACAAAATAAATAACAATGAATCATTTCTATATTTTACATTACATTATTGGCATTTGGCAGACGCTCTTATCCAGAGCGACGTACAGTTGATTAGACTAAGCAGGAGACAATCCTCCCCTGGAGCAATGCAGGGTTAAGGGCCTTGCTCATGGGCCCAACGGCTGTGCGGATCTTATTGTGGCTACACCGGGATTAGAACCACCGACCTTGGGTGTCCCAGTCATTTACCTTAACCACTACGCTACAGGCCGCCCCACCCTATATGTTGTAAGCGTTGTAACAAAGCTTGTCCCCGAAAGAACCAGACCCCACAGGGCATGCATCAGGCCTGCATTTCTGCCGGGGAGGCCCACGCGTGTGCGTGTGTGTGTGTGTGTGTGTGTGTGTGTGTGTGTGTGTGTGTGTGTGTGTGTCGGCACTCCTGCGGGTCTCCGCCCCGGACTCGCCTTGTTCTGGTCCTGCTTGTAGCCGATCTTGAGCGTCTCGGTGGCGCGGATCATGGACTGCATGGAGGTGAAGATGTTCTGGTACACCAGCTTGGTGAAGCCGCGCTTGTCCTCGTCCGTGTAGCCGGCCCCGTGGATGATGCGCATCTGTTTGATGAAGGTGCTCTTGCCACTCTCGCCCGTGCCTGCGGAGAGCGAGACCCAGAACGAGCCGGGTCAGAACGCGGTCCGATTCCCAGCGACCCAGAACAGGGTGGGTCGGGTCACTTAGTGTGATACAGCTGACACGACTGCTCAAATAGGTGCACACCTATTTTTAACACTCCTATGACTTCCCTGCACTGACAGACAATACTTAACGGAGTAAAACAAAAGAATGAAATGTCAAAAGCGACTTACAGTAGATTAGACTAAGCAGGGGACAATCCCCCCCCCCCCCCCCCCCCCCCACCCCCCACCCCCCACCCCCCGGAGCAATTTGCGGTTGAGGGGCTTGATCAAAAGCTGCATGGATCTTATTGTGGCTACACCATGGTTTGAACCACTAACCTTCCGGGTCCCAGTCATGCACCTTAGCCACTAGGCTACAGGCCGCCCTGACCAAGGTTGCCACCAGCTTGTTTACAATTTCTAATCCTTACTTTCCCACACAACGTCTTTTACAATAGTGAGAATGACCTTATCCTCATTAATAAAATTCAACCAGTTCCACATGAAATACTTAGCGATGCAGATGGGATTGATTGTGTGTATGTGTGTATGTGTGTGTGTGTGTGTGTGCGTGTGTGTGTGTGCTTGGCATGGGGTTGAGTCACCAAGGGCCCCATCTACACACTGTCCACGTCTGGCTACGACAACAGTGAGCACTGAGATCACCAGACCGCCCACCCCAATCTTTCACCCTGACGATACCAACAGTTCAATCTTCACCCTTCCACCTTGTCCAGAAACTCTTCATACGGGCATTATGTCATCACAGTGACATCATCTCCGTTTTTTTTTTATCTTCAGAATTATTTTATTCATTAACTAAACCGCCAGAGACATTTAGAAGAGAAACGCACATTATGATCCAGGCATATTAAATGAACACCTGCAGTTAACTTTAATGAGTCGGCAGTCTCCAGAAATCCGCACTTCAAACTGCCCGACTGGTCACGACTGCTCAAATAGGTGCAAACCTATTTTTAACACTCCTATGATTTCCCTGCACTGACAGATAACACTTAACGAATTAAAACAAAAGAATAAAATGTCAAAAACGCTCAAGTGTGGGTGAGGGAGCACGTTTCCAAAACACTGCATTTCTTTTATTTAATTATTTTCGGAAAGTTGACAGCCCTCTTCTGCCGCACATCAGCAGCGGGCTCACGATTATGAGCGAATGAAAAACCATCCTAATTTAAATCTCGATATTTCCTTCTTTATTACACCAACAAGATCGGCCAGTGAGGTGACGGTTAAATTCAAGCGTCAATACACAGCACCAACACTTCCGCCGCACCAAAAGCCGTTAGTTTCCGCTGACCATCATTTTTATCAGAGTTCATCTTGACGGTAACGTTACTCATGCGACGACAGATTTTCACACATCCTCGTCAATTCACGGAAGAAAGCATAAACCGACCGAATAATAATTAGCTAACGTTATACCTAATATCAGAATATGAAATATTGCACCTACTTCACTCAACAAAAATAAGTGTCATCCTCGTGCTCCTTTTTAAAAAAAATATTCAAGTCAACCGTTAAATTTGCCGTTAAGTTACTCAGACAATGCCCGGTTCAGTACACCGCTCCGTGCCCCGGTTAGCCGCTGGGTAAGACGCCCAGAAAGGCCACTTCAAAGCTGACAGTTCCGGGGTGCAGCTGCAGGGTCTAAATTCGGGAATATTTTTTTTAAAAGACCAGGCAATTTGACCCGATGTGTTTAAGGCCTGGCAAGTAGCTTGCTGGGAGAATGCCACAGGGTATGAGCAGGAGATGAATGACAGCCCAGGTTTTTAATAAAAATTAAACCTCCAAACAGGACCATCTTGCTGTATTTCCCGACTGTTCTCCATTAATGTATATTACACTGTAGTATTATATATATTTTGATCTGATCTCTGGACACAACTTGATAATCAGGAGGTTAGATATTCACGCTCAATTCGCTGCCACTGGAACAGACAGTGAGAGAATGAGGTTTTGTTTCAGTATGTGGTTCAGAGATAGAAGAGAAAGTAGTCGCACATGCAAACACGCACGCACACACACACACACACACACACACACACGCGCACCACAGAAACAGGAAGTGAAACCTGAGGTTTTGACAGTGCGCACACACACACACACACAGACATGGGGCGCCACT
>NC_083764.1:63665126-63670126 GCF_963514075.1 Conger conger | reverse complement strand
CACTACACAGGCTTGGATTCGGGTCAGCAACGACACTACACAGGCTTGGATTCGGGTCAGCAACGACACTACACAGGCTTGGATTCGGGTCAGCAACGACACTCTACACAGGCCTGGATCCATGTCAGCAACGACACGCTACACAGGTCTGGATTCGGGTCAGCAACGACACGCTACACGGCCAACATGCTACAGGAAAATAAAGTTAATCAAACTACTGGATTAGCCAACAAAAATATGGTTGTGCTACCTGCGGGAAATAAAACATAAGAACTACCCATGCACACCTGCTCTCCCATGCAGGTAACCCTGCCAACTTTTGTTAAACGTAGTAGTTTGTACGTCTGCCAACCTTACTCATTCTACGATACTGTCACCTCGTTCTGAACGGGGATTATGCGCAGACCTGGTTTAAACCTACTCTGCACTCGCTGAGCTGAAGTCTGCTCAACTGGTTTTGAAAATGAGATGCACGAGGCGTTACCGCCAAGAGCAAACAGGCAGCCGCTCCGCACGGTCTCCACACAGCCGTTCCACACGGTCTCCACACAGCCGTTCCACACGGTCTCCACACAGCCGTTCCACACGGTCTCCACACAGCCGTTCCACACGGTCTCCACACAGCCGTTCCACACGGTCTCCACACAGCCGTTCCACACGGTCTCCACACAGCCGTTCCACACGGTCTCCACACAGCCGCTCCGCACGGTCTCCACGCAGCCGCACGGTCTCCACGCAGCCGCACGGTCTTCACACAGCCGCACGGTCTTCACACAGCCGCACGGTCTCCACACAGCCGCTCCGCACGGTCTCCACACAGCCGCTCCGCACGGTCTCCACACAGCCGTTCCGCACGGTCTCCACGCAGCCGCACGGTCTCCACACAGCCGTTCCGCACGGTCTTCACGCAGCCCCAGAGAGAGGCCGAGACCAAGGAGCGTCACAAAACCACTCGGGTTCTAAAAAAGCACAGAAACACCACCGTGGCCCTCTCCCCCACCCACCCAAACCACCACCCAGCTCACAGCTCCCTGCAACCCTTCAGTCTGCAGTCCTGAAACAGGAGAACCAGCACACTCAGGAACACACGCACACGCTGAGGAACGCACGCACACGCTGAGGAACGCACGCACACGCTGAGGAACGCACGCACACGCTTGCGTACGTCTCCGAGGGCGTGGCGGGGGGCATGGGGGGGCATGGGGGGGGCGGGGGGGCGCACCCAGAGGCGCATGAATATTCCAAGCAGATTGAGTGCCTCAGAATATAGGTCAGATAATAACCGATATCCAGAACTACAACTGCCAACGTATATTAATGCGCACTCCCTAAAAAGACAGCGCCCGGCTGGAACACACACACCTCCAGCCCACAGCGCAGTAGGACACCTCTGACCAGTACTGCCATACGGCCCAAAGAAAGTAGGCCGCATGGACGGACAGTAGGCGACAGCGGCCAAGAAATCGCAGTAATCATAAAAACGGCGTTTTTACGCTTCACTGGACAGAAATGGTGTTACAGACCTGCAGGAGCAGGAGGCCAGCCTGCCATGTCCTCCCGGGGATTGGGGGGGATGGCAGGGTGGGAGCATTCATTCTGGCGCTCTCAGGGCTCCCAGCCTGCCGATCGCCTGCCATCGACAGTGTTTCCCGGACAGACGTCCACCGCAGGGACGGTGCTGCGCTGCCAGCAGGCCTTCAGGCACAGCAAGCGCCCGAACAGTGCGCTCTAGTGCGCTCGCTGCACTCACTGGTCGCGCGCCATGTCACTTCCTGTTGTCACCGATGTCACTTCCTGTGGTCAAGTGTGGTACCTTGGCCCCCATTCACCAAAAAAAAAAAAACCTCTGAACGGTGCGCTCTAGTGCTCTCGCTGTATTCACAGGTCTCACGCGATGTCACTTCCTGTTGTCACTGACGTCGCTTCCTGTTGTCCTGCTCCCAAGTTTCGGTACCGAGGTTAACCTGCAGAAGTGTCTCAGAGAAACACACAGCCAAGGAAGCGGACGGCGTGTAAAAAAAACGCAAGCCGGTAAAAGTTCGTCTGGAAAAGGCCATCTGCTCCGCGAATTTATTGGGGGATAAAAAGGCTGAATAAAAGGATCTGGTGAGTCTCGTTCCCTCCGCTGTGACAGCATAATCTTTTTCGGGGCTAATTTGGGTCGTATTTCTGCGCGGTTAACTGCGGGTGCCAGTGGCAGCTTCAGCACCTCCAGGAGCAGAGCGACTCCTGCCACTGAATCAGTGAATCAGTGAATCAGTGCACAACCGTCGTTTTGAATTAAACCGCAAAGGCGTGAAAAAGTATTTGCCCCCTTTTCCCGATTCCCTCTCCTACTGCACATTTGTCACGATGAATGGTTTCAGATCACTAGACAAATTGCAATACTAGACAAAAGGAAGCCAAGTAAACACAAAATGCCTTTCTTAAGCCATCATTTCATTTACTTAATGAAAACGCTATCAAACGCTCATATCACCCAAGCGTAGCAGGGGAAATTAGACAGGGGGCCAATTTCACATTACTGCATAGATATGACGACAGAACCAGTGGTTTTGTACAAAACCTGTGCCCGTGAGCGCAAGGAGCCGATCCTCCCAGGCGCGTTTAGCACAGCGGTCGGAAACCGCGGACACAGCCAGCGAACACAGCCCTGCCGTAAAAAATATGGCCACACACAGTTTGCCACAAAGACATGCAGACATGTTCTACCGGTCCGCGCATCGACAAGACAAACAGGTTTACGGGACGATCCCACCTGGTGATGTCACTCATAAAGAAACACCGCACGCTTCATGCATGCGCTCGACTGCGGAGCCAATCTCTTAAAGACGAGGCCTCTTTAAATAACGAACGCACGAACGCGCGGAGTTACCCAACAGGGCAACGGCCGACACAGCCATTAACATATCCGTTACGGCGAGATCCCTAATCCACTCAGAGCTGACTTCAAACCCTTCCCGAGCGGCCTGGGGGATCTTATGAGTGTCATTAGCGCAGAGGATGTTGCGCAATGGGCCACGTCCAGCTCATGCCAACTGTGCAAGGCCAGGATGCACTGCTGACACCGTTACCAAGACGATGGAATCCCAGAATCCCCCAGCAGAAACTCTAACCACAGTATAGCATAGCCATATTCTAACAGCTATACTCCAATAGTGGTATAGCATAGCCATATTCTAACAGCTATACTCCAATAGTGGTATAGCATAGCCATATTCTAACAGCTATACTCCAATAGTGGTATAGCATAGCCATATTCTAACAGCTATACTCCGAACGGTGGTACATCATAGTGATATTTTGGCACTGGAACAGCATTTTGTGAGCCATGAAATAGTGTGGGAGGAGGGATTTATCCATGTTGCCGTAGAGACCGTCCTGAATATCCTGAAACCAAGCAGGTTGGCAGTGTTTGCAGTTAGACGTTTTTAACTCTCGCTGTGTCTAAACGCACAAAAAAGTGGAATTAAGGGAAAAAAAACTACTGTGGAGAATGGAGAGACAGAGAGAGGAGGGGGTTCCACCATCGCTATGGAGATCCTCATCTCAGCATCCTCACCGTTACCGTGCTCCCCTTTGCCATGACAACGGCGCACAGCAACGCACACATTTCCCAGGGTTTTCTTTTCACACCATCAGCCGTAACATCGCACCAGAGTCCCACAGCTCACTCACTCACTCACTCACTCACTCACTCACTCACTCACTCACTCACTCACTCACTCACTCACTCACTCACTCACTCACTCACACACTCACACACTCACACACTCACTCACACACTCACACACTCACACACTCACACACTCACACACTCACACACCCGAGTGCCACAGCACACACACACACACACACACACACACCTCCTCCATCTCTCAGTTTACAACAGTGCGCACTCTTACGGATTACGGAGCACTGTGTGGGCGTGGGCTATGCAAAGTGCTTGTGTGTGTGTGTGCGTGTGCATGTGTGTGTGTCTGTGTGCGTGCGTGTATGTGTGTGCCTGTGTGGGTGTCAGTGAGGGAAAGAGTATGCAGGTGTGCACGAGGTGCGTGTGCACGAGGTGCGTGTGCACGAGGTGCGTGTGCACGAGGTGCGTGTGCACGTGGTGAGTGTGCACGAGGTGCGTGTGCACGTGGTGAGTGTGTGCACGAGGTGCGTGTGTGCACGAGGTGCGTGTGCACGAGGTGCGTGTGTGCACGAGGTGCGTGTGCGCACGAGGTGCGTGTGCACGAGGTGAGTGTGTGCACGAGGTGGGTGTGTGCACGAGGTGCGTGTGTGCACGAGGTGCGTGTGCACGAGGTGCGTGTGCACGAGGTGCGTGTGCACGAGGTGCGTGTGGGCAAGTGTCTCTGAGGGGCGTGTCTCAGTGAGCAGTAAGCGAGCGCATGTGTGTATCAGCATGCGTGTCTGCACCCACACAGACGCTGCTCTTGGCCCGATTCCGCAGAGCGGTGCCGTCAGCGCCGAGCCCAGACTGAGCGGAACGGAAACCCAGAAGCTGCCGATCAAATATCACCACCCGACCATTAAGATAAACCCAAGCACTGGGCTTTCTGCCAATCACAGCAGTCCGAGAGAAGCTCTCCACCAATCGCAGAATGTGCCGTTAACAACCGATAAATCAAAGCCACCGGTTATTGGCAGAAACCTCATTGGGGCGGGATTGTCAGAATATTGAGGAGGGATTTTAAGAATATTGATGCAGGATTGTATGAATATTGGGGTGGGATTGTATGAATATTGGGGCGGGATTGTAGGAATATTGAGGCAGGATTGTAGGAATATTGAGGCGGGATTGTAGGAATATTGAGGCGGGATTGTAGGAATATTGGGGCGGGATTGTAGGAATATTGAGGCGGGATTTTAAGAACATTGATGCAGGATTGTATGAATATTGAGGCGGGATTGTAGGAATATTGAGGCGGGATTGTAGGAATATTGAGGCGGGATTGTAGGAATATTGAGGCTGGATTGTAGGAATATTGAGGCGGGAT
>NC_083764.1:63565126-63662626 GCF_963514075.1 Conger conger | reverse complement strand
TTCACCCGCGTTTGAACTTGAATATGAATATGAACTTAAAAGGACAATAGGTCATTTTCTGACTCATTTTCGGACAATAGGTCATTTTCGGTCAAGAGGGGAACTGCAGCAACAAACGCCTTCAAACCACAACACTGTTTATCCCTCCCCCCTTCTCTGTGAACGCGCTGATGTTGAAACGCCGTTGGCTGTGGCAATTAGAACCAATTTTCAACCAATGAGCTTGTACAGTTATACGATGTTTTGGTACAGAGAAACCCCGAACTCAAGGACTATAAACACAGGCAAAGGGTGAGTCTGCATGTCAGTGAGCCTTTCTCAATGATAGGGAGGGATTTACAATGGTCTTGTAACCATGTTTTAACACAAAGATCTTACCTATTTGTACCTTTAATTCAATGGGATATTCAGCTCTGCCATGTACTCCAACACGGCCATCAGCTCAGAAAATGTTTTACAAAAGGCATCTTTATAATTAGGTTTGATATGTTGCTCGATATCACGGTGTTTCAGACGACATTGTCGGTCGTCTCCCGGCAGTATTCTTTCTCCGAAATGCACGAACGCCATCGTGTATTTCTCAAGAAAAACACGAACCCGACGCACTCCTGGCAACAGGTTCGTTTTGAATGGAACTCCGGTGTTTGTAGTGCGACCGTGAACTTCGGTGACCGCTGGTGAACACAGATGCCGCTAAATCCTCCAAAAAACTGAAGAAATAACAGCCAGACACTTCAGCAGCTGCTGTCCTTATTCTGCACACTGTTATTTCTGCCTGAAGCTCACAACAGTGGTATACAGAAGAGCATCTCTGACCACACAACGCATCAAACCTCTAAGTGGATAGGTTGACAACAGCAGATAGACATAAATAAGTCTAATAAATACCTAATAAAGTGCTCACTGAGTGTACAGTCGCAATAGGTGCTTGTGCCTCCCATGTGCCGATTTGATAAGTTATAGTGCCATTTGGACGATATGTTATTATTGTTCTGGATCGATCAGGGACAGGTTTGTGATTGGGGGCTGTGGCATTTCACACGGGGGACTACCACAGACCGGCGCCCCCTTTTTTGGATCCCGATCCAGTTCGGATCCCGATACAATGGCGGCACAAAAACTGCAGGTTTCAAAGCTTTAAAACACTTCACAAGCCCACGGAAAGGTGACAAGAGCAGTCACTGTCCATATTTAATTTTATTCATTTTCTTTTTATTTCTTCTTTTTTTTTGCAGTCTGTGGTTAGAACACTGGTGGAAATGAAGGTAGAAGCAGACCTGGGTCAAATACGTAGGCCGATTGTTTTGGATTCAAATGCTTTTCTACGCTTCACTGAGCTTGTCTGATGTGTTAGAGCCCATGAAATACTCTCAAAACAGGTGGAACAGGAGAGCACAGGTCAGGACACAGGTGGAACAGGAGAGTACAGGTCAGCACACAGGTGGAACAGGAGAGTACAGGTCAGGACACAGGTGGAACAGGAGAGCACAGGTCAGGACACATGTGGAACAGGAGAGCACAGGACAGGACACAGGTGGGACAGGAGAGTACAGGTCAGCACACAGGTGGAACAGGAGAGTACAGGTCAGCACACAGGTGGAACAGGAGAGCACAGGTCAGCACACAGGTGGAACAGGAGAGTACAGGTGCATTTTTCACGGTAGCGATGGGTGGCAGTAAGGATCCAGCGCTTTCCAGTGGCAGGCAGGAATGAAGCCACACCTGTGAAAACTGCCCTCTGGGGCAACAGAACGGAGCTGCGGGGCAACAGAACTCAAAAACCGCCGCGCGTCAACACAAGCTCTCTCCGTGCGTCTCCCTCCATTTCACACCCGCCACTCAGCTCAGGGAGAGACGGCAAAACGGAAAAACACAGCAACAAAAAAACATAAACTTCCAGGTTGTTACCCATGCAACACAATAATAATACTAACTTTACTTGCATAGCAGATTGAGCATACAGCAGTAAAAGCAGTAAAAAACGATAAAAATACAAAACGTTTTCGCAATGCTGCCGCAACGTTAGTAAAAACGACGCGACGTACAATAACTGCCTACCAAAGGTCTGCAGGAACAAATACAGAACAGGTCGGGACAGGTACAAGTAACTGACATTGGCTGAGCGTTTCAGTAACATTGTGAGCAACAACGTTGTGTTTCCCGGGAAGAAGGGAAGCCTTCATATTCTAATGAAGGGGTCAGGGGTCAGGGACACTGCGACGTTCTTGCAGGCAGGCCGAGACTCTTCTGCGTTGGGGAAAGTGGAGTTTGCGTTTCTGAAGAGTGACGCGTTCACTCGCGTGCCCACGGCAGGATGTTTGACTCGGGAAATTCAGGTTTGGAACGTTGCTCCGGGGTACAACGGCACTGCCTGCCCCCGGGGACCAGACACGGGAAGTTCTGGATACGGGCCCCGGTCCCGACGCTTACCAACAAACCAAAAGTCCGGGTGCTTCACCATTAGGACAACGAACGTAAAGAATCACAGGAATATGGGTTTTTCATATCGGACCACTAGGGCTGCTCAACCCTGCTCCTGGAGATGAATGAGGTGTGCATTGTTAGGGTTGGAGTGAAAGCCTACAGGACGGTAGATCTCCAGGAACAGGGTTGGGCAGCCCTGCTCTAGATGTTGAATGAGGTGTGCTTTGTTAGGGTTGGAGTGAAAACCTACAGGACGGTAGATCTCCAGGAACAGGGTTGGGCAGCCCTGCTCTAGCTGTTGAATGAGGTGTGCTTTGTGAGGGTTGCGGTGAAAACCTACAGGATGGTAGATCTCCAGGAACCAAGTTAGTTACCACTGCGTTAGGGCAATTCTAATGTGGCAAATTTCTATCAAATGCAACCTTCAAAATCAGTTGGAGCAGCCAGAACTGCGTGACCAAAATGTTCATTAAAAGCCCCAGGGATAATCGAATGGCAAGCAAACATAGGCCCAAAGCCTGAAGAAGAATGAGGTGCAAAAGCCTGAGTTTCTTTGTACATTTTTCTTTTTGGGGGAAATTCGGACACATTATCCCAGGCTTCGGAAGAGGAAACTCATTCCAGCCTTGTGTTCCAGCAGAAAAGGCTGCAAAAAACCCAAAAATCAGTCACTCAACACGCATTTTTGCATTTTTATATTCAGACAGATTTCAAGATTAGCCAATGGGACACGAACAGTCATTTTTAACAAGCTGATTTTCTTGCAGTGTTTAACATTCATTTACACAGAAGCAGTACCCAACTCTGCCCCAGGACTCGTCCAGAGACAGACCCAACAGACAGGATAGTGGGGCTCGCAGTATGGTGTGTGTGTGTGTGTGTGTGTGTGCTTTCGTGTGCACACGTTCATGTGCATGTGTGTGCATGTGCGTGTGACATTTGAAGTCGTTTTTGTTTTTAGCAAGTCGGGGCGACGCGAATAATGAACCATCAGCGTGATTGCACGACACGGATTTCCCAAAGAAAAAACAATAATCACATCATTCCTGGTGTCACATCAGCCCAGACTGTCGGCACACAGATTACACACCCCTTCAGACCGCTGCGTACCGTCAGGGGCACAGCAACAAAGCCGAACAGGACTCGAGCCTGCAACTCGCGCTTCGCATTGCAAAACGGCACCGGCGCCCAAGCCATTTTGACACGTCCTCCCATCATGCAGTTGCACAACACTGTTTGCGTTGAGGACAGCCAATCGCACGGCAGGACTGTGATGACACAATGCGTTCAGACACGGCCGCGTGTGTGCAGCTGGAGGCGTCGGCACCACTCCGGAGACGCGACGCCCCGCCCGTCATCACAGCGTCCCGACCCAACCCTACCTCCAGGACCAGAAACCCCAACCCCAACGTGGCCTGTAGCGTAGTGGTTAAGGTAAATGACTGGGAAACACAAGGTCGGTGGTTCGAATCCCGGTGTAGCCACAATAAGATCCGCACAGCCGTTGGGCCCTTGAGCGAGGCCCTTAACCCTGCATTGCTCCAGGGGAGGATTGTCTCCTGCTTAGTCTAATCAACTGTACGTCGCTCTGGATAAGAGCGTCTGCCAAATGCCAATAATGTAATGTAATGTAACAACACGACCAGGAACAACAACAGCACGACCTGGCACAACAACAACACGACCTGGAACAACAACAACACGACCAGGAACAACAACAACACGACCTGGCACAACAACAACACGACCTGGAACAACAACAACACGACCAGGCACAACAACAACAACACGACCAGGAACAACAACAACACGACCTGGAACAACAGCAACACGACCTGGAACAACAACAACACGACCTGGAACAACAACAACACGACCAGGCACAACAACAACAACACGACCAGGAACAACAACAACACGACCTGGAACAACAACAACACGACCTGGAACAACAGCAACACGACCTGGAACAACAACAACACGACCTGGAACAACAACAACACGACCTGGAACAACAACAACACGACCAGGCACAACAACAACAACACGACCAGGAACAACAACAACACGACCTGGAACAACAGCAACACGACCTGGAACAACAACAACACGACCTGGAACAACAACAACACGACCTGGCGCAACAACAACACGACCTGGAACAACAACAACAAGACCTGGAACAACAACAACACGACCTGGAACAACAACAACACGACCTGGCACAACAACAACACGACCTGGAACAACAACAACACGACCTGGAACAACAACAACACGACCAGGCGCAACAACAACACGACCTGGAACAACAACAACAAGACCTGGAACAACAACAACACGACCAGGAACAACAACAACACGACCTGGCACAACAACAACACGACCTGGAACAACAACAACACGACCTGGAACAACAACAACACGACCTGGAACAACAACAACACGACCAGGCGCAACAGCAAACAGGGCCCCCAAGCAGCTTCCAAAACCAACGAGGCAAAAGCGAAAGTAGAGTAACATCAGCGAGTCATCATCATGTACGCTACGGAATGCTAAGGCACCAGTAATATACAGTATTATATATAGTATATGAAATTAATGGTAAATGTGTAAGCATTTATATTGCGCCTTTATCCAAAGCGCTGTACAATTGATGCTTCTCCATTCACCCATTCATATACACACTCACACACCGACGGCGATTGGCTGCCATGCAAGGCACCGACCAGCTCGTCAGGAGCATTAAGGGATTAGGTGCCTTGCTCAGGGCTGCTTCGGCAGACCCAGGGTGGAAATCGAACCGGCAACCCTCCGACTGCCAGACGACTGCTCTTACTGCCTGAGCCAATGAGACGACCACTCTTACTGCCTGAGAACGCGAACGCTGTATAAATTATTAAATATAAAACGCATCATTATGCGCACACACACAAGCGTGCACACGATGAAACCAAACCCTTCAGAACTCTGCTGTGTGCAACTCTGGACCAATACGGAGTTGAAAAGCAGTCAGTCAGTTTTCCTCGAAATGGACCCCTTTTCCGAGCATTCCCGAGGAATGGTTACAGACGCTCTCCCCTAACCTCTACCTTCCTCCCAGGCCAGACCGGATTCTGACGTGCGTTCACGACGCCAAACGTTAGATCATTAACTACCATTAGCTAACGTTCGCCTGGGACTGATCGTCATTTTTCTTCCTGTTTGCCAGAAACATTACCGAACAGTTTGAAAAGGTAGCGCAAACTAAAATGCCAACTGACGGGGAAAACGCAGAGAGAACAAAAGTTGACAATTATTTATTTTTAAAGGCAAGAACTAATATGACATTGATTAAATTGTATTACAACAGCCGTTGCAATGCACTTAAAACAATGTAATTTCAGTTCTTTCCTGAAAAAAAAAAAAAAATCACAGGTAAGCAAGAAAACAACTAGCTGGCATTGTTAGACCCAAGCCGTATTATTTAAACGTTTCCAAGTCCTTGAAATCGCTCAGTGGTATCCGTTTGCTGCAAACATTGTTGCCCGCAAACGTTTTGCGGTCTTGAACGCACGTCAGGTTTCCACCCCGTGCCGTGTGCCCCCGATGTCCCCGAGACCCAGTTTGGGTGATGACCCGGGACTCAGACTGGACCGGGCCGGGGGCAAAGCGACCCTCGCCCTAATGCTGTAAAAACCTCTACGTCCACAGACAGCAGCCGCGTGGCAGATTCGGTCAATAAGCCGGGCCCGTGTTTTGACCAAGTAGAGTCAGAACCAACCCGGACTGATGTCCACATATGGACACTACCGCAGAATGGCAGAAAAACGTCTCCGTCCATGAAGAGGCGGGCGTGAACGGGAGCAGGGGGGCGCCGGGGAGAGGGGTGCAGTCAGGCAGACAGCCTTATGAAGGATGCTGGCACAGAGTCCGCGCCGGCCTGCCAAAATCCGCCCGTCCTGAACGCACGGCGGGAGTGATTAGACCTCCTCCATTTGAAACGGAACCCTGGTGTGGAGAGAGAGAGAGAGAGAGAGAGAGAGAGAGAGAGAGAGAGAGAGAGAGAGAGAGAGAGAGAGACCGATTGGCTGAAACCGGCATCGGTGTGGAGAGAGAGAGAGAGAAACCGATTGGCTAAAACCGGCATCGGCGGGAAGGCGTGTCTGGCTAAAGAAATTGGGACCACAACGCAGAGCCACACAAGATGAAACCGCGAGCGTGGGAAACACAGACAGGTCAGCTCTGCCTCACCTCACCTTGACTGTGATGTCATAATGGGACAATCAAACCAGACGCACCTTGACCGTGATATCACAACAAGGTGTACAGAATCAAACAAGATGCACCTAGCTCGCGATGTCATAATGGGACAATCAAACCAGACGCACCTTGACTGTGATGCTATAATACCACAACACAATCAAACGAGACACACCTTGACTGTGATGTTATAATGGCACAACACAATCAAACCAGATTTGTGATGTCATAATGGAACCGTTGTGGAGATCCATCGGTCTGCATCATTTCAGCCCACCAAATCGCTGCACCGATGTCACACCCAACAGCTATAGGTCGACGTTCTGCACCACTCGTTGTCCAAAGATGAACAGGTACAAGACTGATCCAATTCCGACAACACACCGCAAGTTCAAAAACAGAAGGGTTACAGAGCCAGTCTGATTAATCCTGCTAAAAAAAATAATAATAATAATAATAAAAAATAAAACACCCTCGTTTTCAGCTATAAGTAGTGTCTACGGCCCATACGAATAACAATACGCAAATCGCACGGGCCGCCTCGACGGAGGGAGAAGGACACGCCAGGGCAGAGACGCGAGGCACTCCAGGTACCGCCGTGACTCCAGCTGCCAACTCCGCCGGGCAGGCTGGCACACCCGCCCGCCAACGTGCAGCCGCCAGAACGAAAGCGAAAGTCACACAGCGGAGACAGCCGTTTCACCCGAAGGGTACCCGCACACCAGCCACAGCGCAACACCTAGAACCCCAGAACACACGGACTGGGCACTGTCACCTACAGCACAACACCTAGAACCGCAGAACACACGGGCTGGGTACTGTCACCTACAGCGCAACACCTAGAACCCCAGAACACACGGACTGGGTACTGTCACCTACAGCACAACACCTAGAACCGCAGAACACATGGGCTGGGTACTGTCACCTACAGCGCAACACCTAGAACCCCAGAACACACGGACTGGGTACTGTCACCTACAGCGCAACACCTAGAACCCCAGAACACACGGACTGGGTACTGTCACCTACAGCACAACACCTAGAACCCCAGAACACACGGGCTGGGTACTGTCACCTACAGCACAACACCCAGAACCCCAGAGCACACGGGCTGGGTACTGTCACCTACAGCACAACACCTAGAACCCCAGAACACACGGGCTGGGTACTGTCACCTACAGCACAACACCTAGAACCGCAGAACACACGGGCTGGGTACTGTCACCTACAGCACAACACCTAGAACCCCAGAGCACACGGGCTGGGTACTGTCACCTACAGCACAACACCTAGAACCCCAGAACACACGGGCTGGGTACTGTCACCTACAGCACAACACCTAGAACCCCAGAACACACTGGCTGGGTACTGTCACCTACAGCACAACACCTAGAACCCCAGAACACACGGGCTGGGTACTGTCACCTACAGCACAACACCTAGAACCGCAGAACACACGGGCTGGGTACTGTCACCTACAGCACAACACCTAGAACCGCAGAACACACGGGCTGGGTACTGTCACCTACAGCACAACACCTAGAACCGCAGAACACACGGGCTGGGTACTGTCACCTACAGCACAACACCTAGAACCCCAGAACACACGGGATGGGTACTGTCACCTACAGCACAACACCTAGAACCCCAGAAGACACGGGATGGGTACTGTCACCTACAGCACAACACCTAGAACCCCAGAACACACACTGTCAGGGGCCCTACAACACGATACCTACCCCAGAGCACACAGGCTGGGCCCTATAGTACAACACCTACCCCAGAAGACGTGGGGATACACGTTGAACCTTTAAAACACAATCATAACATAACGTAAAGACGGGAACAGGCCTTTCAGCCCAGCGATGCTCCCCTGTTCCCACCACTAAACTGCACCGACTGCTACGGCTCAGAGAGAAAATGATTCAGCACCACGTTTTAAAGTCAAAGTGCCACAGCTGCCCATGGCTGGGAATGGCAAAAGTAACTCACAGAAATCATTGTCAAGAACGACCAGAAAACACCCAGAAAGGCTTTAAAGCGCACTAGGTCCAGAACAATGCATTATCAACCAAAGAAAATGTTTAATTGAATTAATTCCTCGTATTTATTTCACACTTTCACACCAGAACACGCGTAATTAAAACACCACCTCAGCGCATAATACCACCGCGCACCATAAGGCGAAAACCCGACTTCCCACGGAATGTCTCAATATTATGACATCACAGCCCGGAACCCTGCAGAGAGATTCCAGCAAAACGTTCGTAAACGTTGCCGCAACGCTGCAGCGGCAATGCTACGTCCTAGCATCGGCAAAACGTCCCGGTAACACTGCGAGAACGTTCAGCGTCAGCTGGGCAGGACTGGCAGCATGTTAAATGGTGGGTGAGCGTAATTAAACCCGTTAAGGGGCCGCCTAATCTGGCCTAAAGCGTGCTAATCCAGGTTTAGCGCACACACACACCACTTTAACTGGCTGAGCGGTAAGCAGACGGATGTCGTACTCCGCAAGCCCTCGGTGGCAAAGAACGCGAAACTCAAACAATAAACTCTCCCCCCCCCACAAGTCAAACAGGCAGCTGCAGCCAGACGGCCGCGTTTCGCACAAGTGACGCCGTGGAGAATGTCCAGGCTGTCAGCTGTTAGCCAGACATTACCCACAATTCAGTTTGCCAGAGACAGCACAGCTCCTCAGCCCTGTCCCAGACCACCGCCAACTGCAATGCCCGGTTTGAACCAGCCAATGAGAGCACACACACACTCTCTCTCACTCTCTCACTCTCTCACACTCTCTCACACACTCTCACACACTCTCACACACTCTCACACACTCTCACACACTCTCACACACTCTCACACACTCACACACACACTCACACTCTCACACTCTCACACTCTCACACTCTCACACTCTCACACTCTCACACTCTCACACTCTCACACTCACACTCTCACACTCTCACACTCTCACACACTCACACACTCTCACACTCTCACACACTCTCACACACTCTCACACACTCTCATACACTCTCATACACTCTCACACTCTCACACAGGGCTCCACCCACCTGGTGTTCAGGGAATCTCAAGTCAGCACATCTCTCTCAGTCAGATTTAAGGATGACACCCACCTATCCCCCCTCCCCCAGTCACGGTATGTTTTCTGGTTCCGAGCCCAGATCCCATTACCTGCTTAACTGGACTCCCCAGCTCGGAAACGTGGACGTTTCAACAGCCCGGAGATCAACAGCTGGGGAAGCCCCATCACACAATCACACCATCAGTCTCACACCCCATCACACCCCATCACACACCATCACACCCCATCACACACCATCACACACCATCACACACCATCACACACCATCACACACCATCAATCTCTCTCTCACGCATGCACGCACACACCAAAAGCTATGCTGCCCATCACACTAAAATCAGACCAGTCCATCCATCCATCCATCCATCCATCCATTACAACCTACTACCCAGCCTCCAAGGCCAGCCTCTCACTGATACGACTCTAAAGCAACACATCAAACACAAGCAAATATCTTGTCCAATTTCCGTGCTCCCAGACTCAACGTGGACCAAACAGTGAACCCCCTCCTCTACCCTCCACCTCTACCCCAAACCTGTCTCCCCCCTCCCCTTTATTGACAGGACACACTGATACTGTTAAAGCACGTGCCGACAAAGTTGTAGCATCACCACAGATCAGGAGTCAGCAAACTGCATACGCACATGTCTGCATGTACTGTACATGCTCTCTCACTCTCTCACTCTCTCACTCTCTCACTCTCTCACTCTCTCACTCTCTCACTCTCTCACTCACTCACTCACTCACTCACTCACTCTCTCTCTCTCTCTCTCACACACTCACAGCGCTTTCATACCTATAGTTTGCCAGATTTGTTCCAAACCAAACGTAATGCTGCATTTTTCTTCTGTTTGGTACAGTTACAGTTTTTTTAAGCGAACCACGAGTTCTAAACAAAACCACACATGCGCAAAGGTGGTTGAAATTTGTAGTAATGCACTACAGCAGCCGGTTATGCCTAAAATGCACAAAGCTTCCTGTACCTGGGTGGGATCATGTTCTCACCACCAATGATCCGCTCCAGAGTTTGTTTGTAACCGGGTCTCGGTACGGTAGTATTGGTTGGCACCAGGGTTCGATTGCTGTATTCACACCTGCCCAAAAGAACCGCACGCGGGGGTGGGGGGGGTGGGGAGGAACACACAGGGGTTCGATTCAAACGGACTAAACAAGGCAGGTGTGAAAGTGCCCTCACACTCTCACTGACCCTCTCCCTGCCTTGCAAACCATCGAGCTGGAGGTGCAACCAGCCTCATCGGGGGATGCTCTGGCACCAGAAAGCAGAGTTCTGAATTTCCAGTGCATCGTCCCCAGCTTTTAACCCACCAACCAAAATAAACGAAACTCCCAGTGACCAAGCCTACAGGTCTTCAGCACAGTCTCAACCCCACTCAGGAAAATTATTCTTCGGTGTGTGTGGCCTTTAACCCCCCACATTGCTCCATGGTCCTCGGTTAGTCTAATCAACTGTAAGTTACTTTGGATAAAAGCGTCAACTAAATAACTGTACTGATAATAGTGTAGAGGTAAGGACAGAAGTGTGTACCGTAGATACAGGCCACAGTGTGTGTGTGTGTGTGTGTAGCGACTGACTGCTAGGGCTGCACGATAGGAGGAAGATATGCGCTGTGCGATAACGTTGTTGACTATTGCGACGGCGATATGACTTGCGATAAACAAACCACTTGCAGCACTAAAGTCTCGCATGTGCAATAAAGGGGGTGAGCCACAAACCGCTAAACGTAATACTCACAAACGTCTTCATCAACAAGCTGACATGCGTCAGGAAACAAATTCATTCATCAGTTGGCCAAGGGACAGAGCTGCAATGTCTACAGCAAAGAAACGCTGCCCTCAAACGTAAAGGCCTTTCTGGGAGCACCACCGAGATGCATGTAGACAAATGTATGCCAAGGATTCAAGTCTGCCCAACTAGGCCACAGATGCCCAAATGATCATTTCCATTTGGTTGAAGGTGTATAGCTGATGCCGTTTTGATTTCCTGAAGTCATTTCACTACTGGTATGAATGAATTAATGTTCTGTTTAAAGCAGTCTTTTAGTAGTTACAAGTTACAGTTAGACACGACATCTCATAACATCAGAACATCGCAGAAAAACACTCATTTCAGAAAATGCAGTACCGTGACTGGCGAGTTATTCGCAAATTGCTCGATCAATCGAACAACACACCGCGGTTTACAGACGGCGTCTGGGCATCAGAGACCAAGGCGTGCGTGTTCGACGCTGCACGCAGATCCGACCCTTTCGATCACAACAGTTCAACAAAGAATGGGGGGCTGGTGTCAAGCGAGTTATTGGGCCGTATGTACCTACATGTTGCAAGTGAACCAATGTGACGAATATATCAGCAACCTCAATACACAATGATCACCGACAGTCGAGATACCTGGGTGGGTAAAGCGGTAACGGTGCACATAGCGAGCAAAACACGTTTGCTTTCTATTCCAATTAATCTTCTCATGCAACGCACGTCGAGGTGTGTAGCTAACGTTAGCTAACTAGCAAGCTGGCTGGCTGGCAAATGTTGCACAAGGTTGAGTGCAATTCCCCCCTTACAAGATTGCATGCTGGCATGTTGGTCGTTTCGTTGAGGCAAATCCCGAGTAACTAGCCAACTTCTTACCGACGTATCTACCTGTATTGTATTAAGATCCATCTCCAAATATCTACTGTGGCCCTTTCTCTTGGCTAAGCGGACAGTCAGATGCACTAACCAGCTACCTAGCAGTGGCTATGTTTTGAATATTTGACTGGTTAATCGATATCTGTGTCGCCGGTTACATGGGTACCCCAAAAGCACGCATTTTACGCACAAAAAGGCACCATTAACTTAATGTGTGAATGGTAACATTACTGTACCGAGTAGAAGCAGCTTCAGTTCCCTCCTTGAGTCTCGCTTGTCGCGGCGCAGTTGTTTATCGATTTCGGCGTTGATTCGTTTCGATTCCTTCGCCTCTTCGCTCAGGCAGCAAGCCATCATGGACTCTAAAGTCATCACCCCTGCTTTCAGACGCCCGGTTTTGACGGGACTTCAGTCCAAAAAGCGCCGCACCTGCCCCCGGCTCGTCGTAGTATCCCCGGCCCCTCGGGTTTGGATACGGGGAAACAAGGGGAGGTTAGAAAAGCGAGGGGCTCGGAAGGGAGTGGGGGGTTGGGGGGCCTCGCTCTGAAGTAGCTCCCTCTAACCGTGAGGTATCCGACTTCCCCCGCGTAAGGAACGGGGAGGAAGAGGGTAGGGTTGGCGCTCCAACGGCAGGAGTAGGAGGAGGGAGGCCCAGCGCCTGTTTGAGCTCCTCAGTCCCAAATTTGCTGCTCAGCGATCCGTTGATATGACAGGGGAAAACGATATCCTTTGACCGTCTCTGACACTCCTTCTGCTCTGCAGTTTTCGTCTTCTGCGCTTTACCAAAAAAGATCCAGGTCCAGGAGACGACGGAACAAACTGGGCTGTCGCGACATCCGTACCCGTTTCTGTGCAGCCGCCCCCGGAATCAAGCCCAGAAATGCCTTAGCAACAAAGAGCGCCCGTAAAACTCGTACCCATTAGCTGGCTAAAGAAAAACACCGTCACTCACTGAAAAACGATTACAATTATAGGAATATGGGAAAATAAGCCCTCTCTTTAGTAAAATATCTAGGATAGCTAGCTAGCTAATTTTGGTGATATGAATAGCGCACGACGTTAGGTGGCTAGCTAGCAGATAGCTAGCTAGCTAAATATATAAGATTTAATAGCTAGCTAGCTGGCTAAATGTCAACATTTTGGGGCAGTGATTTCAGTTTGCTGTATTTACAAAAAATATTTACGGTGCACGGGGGCCTTATCTTTCCATACGATTTTACGCCCCTTTTCCTTTTTTCCCAGCTAGCTAATGGTCCGTTCTCCTCCGTCAGCCCCCGGTAAGATATTGAACAGAAAACAGGGGCATATGGTGCACACAAACATGATGTAGGCGATACTAGGCAACATAAGTGACCGACGGAAAGGGAGTAAATTAAGGCACGGCCATGACGGAGCACGGCAAATCGGAATGGGGGAGGCGGGACATGGAGGCGTATTCTTAAGATAAATCAAGTTTGGTCGAGAAAGTATTTAGATATAACTCTTGCAGGGGCGTGTCAATTTTTACAGTGGCGATAGACTTTGGGAGAAGAAATTAATTGCATATCTGGAATTAGCAGATCATCGAAAAAAACAACAACAACTGTGATTAAATATATGTATATCCCATTAGGGGAGCATGCTAACTTGCTTGGGTTTAATAGGCTACAAGTTGTCTTACGCTTTGTTATTGAACAGTCATCATATAGCTATCATTGAATCGAACAGTGTGGAATTAAGATCTCGTTTCCATGTGGCTAAATTTAGGTAACGATGCGCATAACTTCAGCATTGAAAATTTTGTTTCGACTAACCAGCTATGCCAATTACAAAATGGAGATCCTTCTCATTCGAGCGATAGGACGTCTCTAAATTGCCGCTTTGACATTATTTCTGTCAATAAACTGGTTATGTCTTTATGGCGTACAGTAAAACGCGTCTGGGCTATTAGCCAAACAAGACCGTTTCAGTGCCAAATGTGATGAGAAGATAGATAAGGTAGTTAGCCAATACGGGCGAGTGCGGGAAGTAGACTAGGCTACATAATATGCACGATGGATTACAGTTGACGTGTGTAACATTCTGTACAAGCGCAACCTAGCGATATTTTAGTTCACAAGAAGAAGTACTGTAACGTACGTTAAAGATAATGTGGTCTGATGTCCAGTATAGCTGCGGGTACGCAGGGACTAAAATAAAGTAGACACCAGTATTAACGGCCAATTGTGTTTAAATATGAAACATGTTAACTGCCCTCGTGATTCATGACAAATGTGGCATTTTTAATGGTGACAAATGATTGGTCAGTACGTGGCAGCATGGTAAACGGAGTGAAACGTGGACGCATCTTTTGTGCATTAGTCCAACTGACCCAAAATGGGTATTTGACCAACATATTACAGATCACTCAGACCATCTTTGATGGCTTTCCTTTGATTTCTGTTAACTAATTTCCAGTGAGCACATTTATTAGATACAGATGATCCAACACACACACACTAAAACAAATGATAATTTATCTGGCGTTGCTCATAAGCATAACATAAAAGCTGACCTCAGATTAATCACTAGAAGGAGGTTTATGAGGATTAAGAAGACGTAAAAAGAAACATTCATCAGTTAAATTTGAAGAACTTACCTTTCAAATCTTAAGATCCCATTCGACCAGACCCAAAGCAGTAGGTGATAAAGCGATAGATATTTTAGTGAATTATCTGATTTATTCATTTATTTTTGTAATTGTAAATGTACTTTCTGTAAATCCTGGATCAGTAATCAGTAATCTGTAGTTATCCAGGTAACTCAGTAATCCTCCTTTGTGGGTTTTACTCAGTGCAGTTATCCAGCTAAATCAGTAATCCTGCTTTGTGGGTTTTACTCAGTGCAGTTATCCAGCTAACTCAGTAATCCTGCTCTGTGGGTTTTACTCGGTGCAGTTATCCAGCTAACTCAGTAATCCTGCTCTGTGTGTTTTACTCAGTGCAGTTATCCAGCTAACTCAGTAATCCTGCTCTGTGTGTTTTACTCAGTGCAGTTAATCAACTAACTCAGTAATCCTGCTCTGTGGGTTTTACTCAGTGCAGTTATCCAGCTAACTCAGTAATCCTGCTCTGTGTGTTTTACTCAGTGCAGTTATCCAGCTAACTCAGTAATCCTGCTCTGTGTGTTTTACTCAGTGCAGTTAATCAACTAACTCAGTAATCCTGCTCTGTGGGTTTTACTCAGTGCAGTTATCCAGCTAACTCAGTAACCCTGCTCTGTGTGTTTTACTCAGTGCAGTTATCCAGCTAACTCAGTTATCCTGCTCTGTGTGTTTTACTCAGTGCGGTTATCCAACTAACTCAGTAATCCTGCTTCATGATATTGGCCCCTGGAAAAGAATCATTCTACTCCACAAGAGCCCAAAAAGAAAACTTCAGGTTTCCTCCATTTAATTTTGCACCATTTTCTGTGGATGATGAATCCACTCATGGTTTTTCTTGAGTCTTTATAAACAAATGCGAAGCAGTGCAACTGAAGCCATGATGAAAAAAATAAAATAAAACTCAATCAAACCCCACAAGGAGTGGCAAGAAAGCATCCAAGTGAAGTTTTGTGGACAGATTTTGGATTTATTCCAAGCGACTACACCAGAGATCATCAAATCTGGCCCTTGAATCAAAATCCAGCTCTGGGTTTTCTTTTCAACCGAATAATTAACTGAACTATTAAGTGCTACTGATTAGTGGCCTTCACAGCTGACTCCCAGGTAAAGGGAGGGTGAACACACCTGACTCCCAGGTAAAAGGAGGGAGGAAAATCAGCAGCTATTTGCTCTTGAGGACTGTGGGTTACTGATACCTCAACTAGATACATCGTAGTCGTCAACAAACGGATAGCCACTGAACTGTAGCTACTTTCACTGTCACTATTGAGTTCACTGTGTGTTTCCCCAAATCATTTTAGCCCTGGCCTAGCTGCCCAGTCCTGAGGGATCTCGGTCAGGGATCAGCGAATTGCGGTCCCCGAGGGCAGATAACTAGTTGAGGCAACATTGGCGGTAAGAGCAGCGGTCTGCCAGTCGGAGGGTTGCTCGATGTTCGATTCCCAACCTGAGTGTTAACGCCGCTAAAATTGACCGCCAAGGGAACTCGAAGAACTCGCAGGGACCGATGACCACTAAAATGAAGAACAACAATGGCACATAGAGGCCACATTATGTAATTACACATCTGCGTCTGTGAAGTAGAATTGGCCGCCAGGGGGAGACCGATCCTAAAAATAAAAAAAACTAACAAAAACGACCAGAAATGTGGATTGACCTCACATGCACACTGATATGAGACTTCACCCAGTCCCGTGGACGTGTTGGCATCGCAAAACAGCTGTATGTTACTGTTGCATCTACGAACACTGACACATGAGGGAAAAAAACAAGATAAGGTTAAAAGCTGATCTATTGATATCTACTGACCAGTTACATATGAAGCCTATCTGCTTATCGTCATGGCGAAATATCGTTAGGCTATCCCGAAGCTGACTGTAAGTCGGTCACTTTATATAGGCTACAGAAAACCAATGAGAGTAGGTATTAGTAGTAGTAGTAGTATTAGTAGTAGTAGTAGTAGTAGTAGTAGTAATAATAATAATAATAACAACAATCATAATAATAATAATACACTTTATTTATATAGCACCTTTCATTCACACAGCAGTTCAAAGTGCTTCACAACAGAGAGAACTGATTCACTTGCTAGTAGCCCTACGATTAATCATAAACAGTCAGCGGAGGCGAACTGGTGCAAATATATAATTGTATTCTGATTTTTCTAACTTGAACGGAGGCAAGTTGGTCGTGGAAGCCATTTTTTTATTTTTATGAATGCATTCATACACTTCCGTGTTTTTACTGACAGATCGGAGATTGCAGAGCCATTAGTGTCCATATTTCCTTCTCAGAGGTTGACGTGAACGGTTTTTTCCCCAGTCGGAAGCTGGTAATTTCGGTAACTCCGATATGACATGACGCAGCATTAAAGAGAGTTTGACACACACTCTCTCTGTCTCTTTCTCTTCCCACAACTACAAGTAAGTAGCCCAAACGACGCCCTTGGGGCTTGGGAGGTGGGGGGCAGCTAAGACAAGATCTAAAACATAATAAAAAATAATGTGTTGAATATGTATAAAACAAAGCGTGTTACCGTTTAGATTTATTACAAAGTAATTACACCTATCATATTATGAATATTTAACGCATATATGTGTTTCTCTCTTTTTCCCTCCTCTCTCCAAAGAGGCCGGCAGTGATTTATTTCGTCCCGGAACAAGTGAAAGCTCCGCTGTACTACTGTACTGTACTACAGGTGCAGTGATTGAATCTGCTTTGTGGGGGATTACCACCACAGTGACCCACAACAGGGGAGGTGCGTTTCAGCCCAATTTTGCACCGCCCCCCCATTCTCTCTCTCTCTCTCTCTCTCTCTCTCTCTCTCTCTATCTGCTGTCACCTGTTGTGTGACTCAACCGGCTTTACCTGTTGTCCAAAAAAGGGGGAAAATATGTTTGGAAATATTTCCCATTCTAGTTTGTCTAGTTAACAACCCGGGAATGTACTAGGCTACTAACCTATCCGGCACTACTGTGTGACGCTTCATAATACATTAATTGCAATGAAGTGTCGTCACCTGCAATTGCGCTTCTTACCTGTATCGTTAATCACGTCAACATATAAGTAACGATAATCAGGTCCATTTGGACAATTTCTGATTCTTTTTCAGTTGCTTTTTTTTTTTTTTTGCTGCAGCCGTCACAGGCAAATGTTGAGTTGGAGTTCTTCAGATCAGCAGAAAGGTTATCTGCTTTTTCTGTTTTTTTGCTTCTTTTTGTTCACATCTGGGTCCGTAAAAGCTCAGGTCTTGCGCAGTCGTGTTGCACAACGTTTCCCTTCTCTAGTTGACTCAGAAAAGGTAAGTCTTTAAAAGATCGATAAAGTGTTTCTTTTGGAACGAATGACTGGCGAACCTTTATCCGGAATGGACTCACAGCGCCAAGCTTTCACCTCAAGCACATTCCTTTACAGGTAGAACTGAAGAAGGCGAAAAAAACGAAGTCTTTCCGCTCACGCCCAACTTGGTGTTTGCGTGGTATGCGTTTTTGTGTCCACAACAGGTGTTATTAGTCGCAGTTCGTGTCAGCGGCCAGTCTTCAGTAAAAAAATGGGAAAGGTGAACATATTCCTCTCTTTTGTTTGATAATAAACTTAACTTCAAGATCGGTGAAGCTACTACGTGCTGGAGAATGGACACTCGTTCACTTTAAAAGTATGTTAAATCTTGTAATTCATACGGCTCGGGTGTGTCAGCTGGGTAATCATTAAGAATGTATGTTGTTGCTAGAGTAGACGATAACTATTTTTAAAAAATCTGTTTTACTTTTCAGCTATGTTTTTTGTGACCTGTTTAGGCTACTATTGTTTGCGGCCGGAGATGCATAGGTTTTTTAAACAGTGAAAAAAAAAACCCCAACAAAAACAAAGCAACGCAGAGCCTACTTGTTTTTGTTACGATATAACATGAAACTGTTTATCCTGTTTCTCTACAGATTTTAGATCCTCTTTATCACTTATTCGTGTAACTTTGTCTTTAAAACTTCTGGCCTCATGATTGCGACAGACATTATGAATTATTTTTTTATTTTTTTTTTATGTTCCAAGCAGTTCAAAACCGGATACGAGTTGGTCAGCCTGGAGAATACTGGAAGTCACAAAACAGTTAAAAACGTTGGTTTTTACGCAATTTCTTCGATTTGCGCAACTTGCACAGGGACAGGGACTGCGATGGGGGGGTGCTGGCAGCGGTGTCAGCGCGCTTGCACGTGCTGCCTGACAGAGCAGGAGATTAAGGACATCGAGGTGGACCGGGAGATACAGAGAATTCTTAAGCAACAGAAGAAGCGAGAGCGGAAGGAAATAAAAGTACTTCTACTGGGTGAGTTATTCTGACAGACAGACAGACAGGCAGATTTGTCCACCCCTGATATAGTGTGAGTCTTGAGGCTGCATGTGGGGGGGGGGAGAAGAAGAAATGATACCAACAGGCACACACTGTACCATAATTAAGGCTGGATGCTTTTCACAGGAAATATTGCCTCCGTGCAGTCAAGGCAAAGTTGTTGAAAATCACGGAAATAAATCACGGAGTTGAACAAAACGTTAGTAAACGTTGTTAACGATTTGGTCAGAAACGTTGTTAACGTTTATTAACGTTTATTAACGTGAACACATGCTATTCAATTGATTACTACGTCTCATGCGGTCTCAACAGTGGAAACTAACATGCCCAATTGTAGGAACAGTTGCAATTCTTGGAACAATAGACAATAGACACTGTGTTGTATGTTAAATCTGAGTTATCATCCAGAACTTCCAAAAAAAACCTCTGAAAATCACAAAACCTGAAAATCACATATGCTCTAAAAACAGAGGAGATCTGGGAAAACTGCAGAAAATTAACGGAATCTGTGACACCCTTGACAAACACCTACCCTTAACCATAATCTTAAGTACTATAGTTATCTTGCAATATTAAAATACTTTTTAAGATAAAATGCCAGTCATAATTCCACAGCCACCAACTTTACAAAAAGGACATTAAAGCTCTTCCAAAAAAGTACAGAGAAGGGCAACAAGAGTGGTTCCATGGCCTTACATTGTTAAAGTGTTAAAGAGACTGCAGTTGCATTGCCATTCAGTCATTCTGGCCTTTACTCAAGTGTTAATCAAACCAAGAAATTCTGACGAACACCACTTGTGTTTATTCTGTTTTGTCCTCCTAAAATAAACCCCCATAAAATCTAATCTAGGGCGACTATGGCGACAAAAAAAACACCCTGGTGTGGCCACAATAAGATCCACACAGCCGTTGGGCCCTTAACCCTGCATTGCTCCAGGGGAGGATTGTCCCCTGCTTAGTCTGTATGTCGCTCTGGATAAGAGCGTCTGCCAAATGCCATTAATGTAATGTAATGTAATGAAAACAGTGGGAACAACCAGACTCAATCATACCTGGTGCAAATAATCGACTAATCTTCGTCTTCAATCCAGACCTTAATTAGCAGAATGAGGTATTTCAGTGGTAGACTCGGATAAAGAAGAATCACCCCAAGCTAAAGCACCGCTCTCGTTCACTCACTCACCTGCCCCATTCCCCCCCTTTTTCTTCTCCTCCGCAGGGACTGGGGAGAGCGGGAAGACCACCTTCATAAAGCAGATGCGAATCATCCACGGAGAGGGTTACTCCGAGGAGAACCGGCGGGCCTTCGCCAAGCTGGTCTTCCAGAACATCTTCACTGCCATCAAAGCCCTCACCAACGCCATGACCACCCTCAACATCGCCTACGGAACGGCTGAGAACCAGGTCAGAACCGCAGCGCGCTCACCCACTGAACCCTTCGCCCCGGAGCTTCAGCTGTTGGGTAGTGGCCTTATTAACTCTGTTGGGTTTGAAAGCCATCAACAAATTCTAATTAATTATTGGGAGGGGGGCTCTGGGTGGCTCGTGCGGTCTTTTGGATGATCCTGACTCACCGTGGTCATTAAAGGTCCCATAACGCTCTTCACAAAGTGTAGGGTGTTCCCCAGTGTCCTGGCTAAACTCCCAAACTGGCTCTTTCAACCTGCCACCTGATCATGCCCCAATTTAATTGGCTATATAAATCGCTCAGCTGATGTTTGTTGAGCGTTCTGGCACAAAATGGCTGCCGCTGAATCACCCATGTGGATGCTGCATCTTCGTGGTGGTTGAGGCCAGTTTCCCCCCTTGAGGCCAGTAGTTTGAGTGTGAGAAAAGCGCTGTATAAATGCAAGGAATTCTTCTTCTTATGATAATGATTATAATGAGGTAAAGACACTTGTTCCAAAAGTAAAGTGTGAGTCTTTGAGTCTCAGTGTGGCTACAATTGGCCCACCCTCGCCGGGGAACAATGGCGGGGTAAGTTTTTGCTCCGTTTCGCTATGGTATCTGTGTTGAATGATCGCTTTCCTCCCAATGGTGTGCAACGTTTTGCTCCAGGCTTTGAGCTATGTTTGCCCCTGTTTGGTGGGTGTGTCGGATGTGTAGCCTGAATTAATTAAAATGTGAAATTAATAATGACAATGCTTTAAAGGCTGGAGAACGCCCTTCTCAGACGTCATAGGAGCAGATCGTACTATGGCAGTCAGTCCTCCCACAGTTTGCAACAGGATCTTCAACGCGCTTCCGTTTCTGTTTAAATGAATGGTTTGCTACATTTTGTCAGGGCTGAACATGGCCCTGGCTATTATTATCATTATTATTATTATTAATGGCATTTTGGCAGACGCTCTTATCCAGAGCAATGTACAGTTGATTAGACTAAGCAGGAGACAATCCTCCCCTGGAGCAATGCGGGGTTAAGGGCCTTGCTCAAGGGCCCAATGGCTGTGCGGATCTTATTGTGGCTACACCGGGGATCGAACCACCGACCTTGCGGGTCCCAGTCACGTACCTTAACCACTACGCTACAGGCTAGTTCCGTTGGTCTTGTCACTCTCTAGTGGGCACTAGATCACGCACACGCACCGAGAATACGCTGACCTCGATATCCTCAGACCAAGTGGGCTGTGTATAACCGGTGGTGTGTCTGCAGTGTGGAGAAAGATGCGAGAATAGGCAGTACATGAATCATCACGTGCCTCTCCTCCTGAACTGAGCAGGAGGGGCTGCAACAGGAGATCAACAAGTTTGGTTGTAAAAAAAAAAAAAAAACTGGGGGCAAAAACTAATTGAGGGCGGCACGGATGGTGCAGTGGGCAGCTCTGCCGCCTCACAGCAAGGAGGTCCTGGGTTCGAATCCCCGTCGGCCGGGGCCTCTCTGTGCGGAGTTTGCATGTTCTCCCCGTGTCTGCGTGGGTTTCCTCCGGGTACTCCGGTTTCCTCCCACAGTCCAAAGACATGCAGGTTAGGCTGATTGGAGAGTCTAAATTGCCCGTAGGTTTGAGTGTGTGAGTGTGTGAGTGTGTGAGTGAATGGTGTGTGTGCCCTGCGATGGACTGGCGATCTGTCCAGGGTGTATTCCTGCCTTTCGCCCAATGTATGCTGGGATAGGCCCCAGCACCCCTGCGACCCTGTTCAGGATAAGCGGGTTAGGATAATGGATGGATGTAAAAACTAATTGGCCCATTTCTGTTGTACATAAACAAGGAGCTCAAATAGAGACAGGATACTGGCGTACAGGTGTGCAAGTACAGCTCATCCTCTGTCCGAGAGCTGTGTTGATGTTCTGTCTGTGAGATATGTGCCTGTAGCCGGCTAAGGCACATGACTGGGACCCAGAAGGTTGGTGGTGGTTCAAGCCCCGGTGTAGCTATGATAAGATCCGCACAGCTGTTGGGCCCTTGAGCAAGGCCCTTAAACCCATATTGCTCCAGGGGGGATTGTCCCCTGATTTGTGTAATCAACCATAAATCGCTTTGGATAAAAGTGTCAGCGAAATAACAAATTATAAAATTATACTTATTTAAATGAAATGCAATATTCCCTGTGCACAATGGTTTCTAGCTGTAGGGGCTCAGGAACTGTCGTCTGGCAGTCGGAGGGTTGCCGGTTCGATCCCGCCCTGGGTGTGTCGAAGTGTCCCTGAGCAAGACACCTGTCATTTGCTCCTGACAAGCTGGTTGGTGCCTTGCATGGCAGCCAATCGCTGTTGGTGTGTGTGTGTGTGTGTGTGTGTGTATGACTGGGTGAATGAGAAGCATGAATTGTACAACGCTTCGGATAAAGGCGCTATATAAACGGAGACCATTGAGCTGTAACCCGTGTCCCCCCAGCTGTACTCTCAGTGGATCCAGGACGTGAAGCCGCAGCAGGTCTCCACGCTGGAAGCCCGGCACGCCGACGCCATCCGCCGGCTCTGGAGCGACGCGGGCATCAGGGCCTGCTACAGCCGCCGCCGCGAGTTCCAGCTGCTGGACTCCACCGAGTAGTGAGTCTCACACGCGCTCTCATGCCACAGGTCAGAGGTCAGAGGTCAGGGGTCACTGTGTGGAGCTTTTGAGTCCCGCCAGTCTCACACGCGTTCTCATGCCACAGGTCAGAGGTCAGAGGTCAGAGGTTACTGTGTGGAGCTTTTGAGTCCCGCCAGTCTCACACGCGTTCTCATGCCACAGGTCAGAGGTCAGAGGTCAGAGGTCACTGTGTGGAGCTTTTGAGTCCCGCCAGTCTCACACGCGTTCTCATGCCACAGGTCAGAGGTCAGAGGTCAGAGGTTACTGTGTGGAGCTTTTGAGTCCCGCCAGTCTCACACGCGTTCTCATGCCACAGGTCAGAGGTCAGAGGTCAGAGGTTACTGTGTGGAGCTTTTGAGTCCCGCCAGTCTCACACGCGTTCTCATGCCAGAGGTTACAGGTCAGAGGTTACTGTGTGGAGCTTTTCCATTGAATGTCAAACCTCCCACGCTGTAGCACAATCCAGGGATGGGGAACTCCAGTCCTGGAGGGCCAGTGTGTATGCTGCCACCAGTTACCCTGGCTCAATCAGCACCATGACCGATTCACTCGCAATTCACACCACAATAAAATGTTCCACGAAAATAACAGTTATCAGCTGCTGTTTGTATCACAGCATGTGGCTATAAATGACAGATCATGTAAATTATTGGGCTTATTAAATCATGAAGAGCAGAAGTTGGTTTGAAATCCAGAAACAAACACGGTCCTCCTTGCCCATCCCTGATGTACACCGACTGAAAGTCCTGAAAGTGGTCAGCAGGGGGCGCCAGGCCCCTTTATGAATGCATGCAGGGCAAGCCTGCAGCACCATCAGTTCTTAATATTATCGGTCATTCATTCACCTTTTTTGTTTTTATCCAAAAAGGAGTACGTTTGAGTATGTTTAAGAAACAGCCAAGAAACGAGGTATCTGTAACTGACCCCTGTTTGTCCATGCCGGGTTCATTTCCAGGAGTAAATACTAAATGCTTTTTTCTGGGAAAATCCATTACTTGCAAAGTTGCCATGATCATAGAAATTGAATCATACTGCAGGTTCTTTTCATTCTCTTATAGAGGCGCACTCAGTGAGCACTTTATTAGGTAGACTAGTGCACCAATTTAATGCATAAAAGCATGCAGACATGGTCAAGAGGTTCAGCTGTTTTTCACATTGACTTGGAATTATTGTTGTGCCAGACATGGTGGTGTACGTATCTCAGAAACTGCTGATCTCCTGGGATTTTCATGCACAGCAGTCTCTAGAGTTTGCAGGGAATGGTGCGAAAAACAAAAAACATCCAGTTAGCAGCAGTTCTGCATGCAAAAACGTGTTGTCAATGAGAGAGGTCAGAGGAGAAGGGCCAGACTGGACAAAGCTTCCAGGAAGGTGACAGTAATGCAAATAAGCATGCATTACAACAGTGGTATGCAAAACTGAACACACAATGCATCAAACCTCTAAGTGGATAGGCCACAACAGCAGAATACTTATGAAGTCTAAAAAAATAACTCTAATAAATACCTAATAACATGCTCACTGAGTGTATATTCAAAGATATTTTTGCATTTGTTATCTCCATTTATGTGATCCATGGCAATCACCTTAAAGGTACAATAGGTAAGATTTTTGTGTTAAAACATTTGTTCCAAGACCATTATAAATCCCTTCCTATCATTGGAAAAAGCTCATTGACACGTTGAAAACCAAAACATCGTATAACTGTACAAGCTCATTGGTTGAAAATTGGTTCCAATTGCCACAGCCAACGGCGTTTCAACGTCAGCATGTTCACAGAGAAGGGGGGAGGGATAAACAGTGTTGTGGTTTGAGGGTGTTTGTTGCTGCAATTCCTCTCTTGACTGTTAGAAGTCTGACATTATCTTTTGTACCTTTAATATTAATAATATTACAGCTACATGAACAATCTTGAGTGCATAGCGGCTCCAGGCTACGTCCCCACGAACCAGGACGTGCTACGGGTTCGAGTTCCCACCACAGGCATCATCGACTACTCCTTCACCGTTGAGAAAATCTCTCTCAGGTATGGTGTTTTGTGCTCCCTCTGTTTTTCCCTCCGTTTTTAGTCTGCCGGTGGCCAATCGCCAGTCCATTCGCTGTCCCACCTGTCCGTCATCGTGATCCTGGTCCCGCCTCCGCCAATCGCGTCTCTCTCTCTCTCTCTCTGAGCTCTCATCTTGTCACTCTGCTTCAATTTGTGTGTGTGAGTGTGTGTGAGTGAGTGTGAGAGTGTGAGAGTGTGAGAGTGTGAGAGTGTGAGAGTGTGAGAGTGTGAGAGTGTGTGAGTGTGTGTGTGTGTGTGTGAGTGTGAGTGTGTGTGTGTGTGTGTATGTGTGAGTGTATGTGTGAGTGTGTGTGAGTGTGTGTGAGTGTGTGTGAGTGTGTGTGAGTGTGTGTGTGTGTGTGTGTGTGTGTGTGTGAGTGTGTGAGTGTGTGAGTGTGTGAGTGTGTGAGTGTGTGAGTGTGTGTGTGTGTGTGAGTGTGTGCGAGTGTGTGTTAAAACTCCAAAGTAGTTATTCCCCTGCTTGTGTGTATGTGTGGTTGTCTGTGTGTATAGTCTTGGTCTTGGGGCAGGTAAGACAGAGGCCTCTATACATCATTGCTACATGTCGGTGGACTTTGTGTATTAGACACATTAGGAAAGGGGTGGTCGTCAACTGTGTAATTTGTTAAGTTAAGAGTAGTCAGATAGGCTTTTGTTTGTTGCTGGATAAGTCAATACTATACTAATTTTAGTATTTTCTGTTGTTCTGTATTTTAAATTGAAATGAAATTCACACACAATTAAGAAATCAGAAGGGCACAGTCTCTAAGGGCATAGCTGTGGGTGTATGTATACAGGGGCTACGGGTGGAATCACGTCAATATGGCCTCTTGTCGGTGGTACAGAAATCATTTTCTGTTTGAATTTTCATTGTAGAAACACCTGGCACCAAGCTAAAGCTAGCACCAATGTCAGGAAGTGCACATTTAGACAGGAAGTTGTCCTGGTAGCGCACGGCTAGCCAGGTCGCAGACACTGAGTTGTGAGGGTGTGGCTTCCCCCCCGTGTTGGTGGTGGAACGAACACATTTGCATGTTGCGGTATTATGATTAAAAAAATAATAATAATAATTGTGATGATAAAATAGGTTCTGGTCCTTATCTTTAGCAGCAGTTGAAATTGTACTTCCCTCTAGGGTCTTTCAGCGCACTTATCCCTGGTTATGGGTATGCACTTTGCACTTTGTTGTACGTTGCTCTGGATAAGAGCGTCTGCCAAATGCCATTAATGTAATGTAATGTAATGTAGTGTAATGTAATGTGTCATCACCGCAGGATCGTGGACGTCGGGGGTCAGAGGTCGGAGCGCAGGAAGTGGATCCACTGTTTCGAGAACGTGACGTCCCTCATCTTCCTGGCCTCCCTGAGCGAGTACGACCAGGTCCTGGAAGAGAAGGAGACAGATGTAAGGACCTGTGTGTGTGTGTGTGTGTGTGTGTGTGTGTGTGTGTGCGCGTGCATATGTGTGTATGTGTGTATGTGCGTGTGCATATGTGTGTGTGTGTGTATGTGTGTACCTGGGAGTGTGTGTGTGTGTGTGTGTGTGTGCATGTGTGCGTGTGTGCGTGCCCATGTGTATGTGTGTGTGTGCGTGTGCGAGTGCATATGTGTGTGTGTGTGTGTGTGTGTGTATGTGTGTACCTGGGAGTATGTGTGTGTGTGTGTGTGTGTGTGTGTATCTGCGAGTATGTGTGTGTGTGTGTGTGTGTGTGTGTGTGTGTGTATGTATCTGCGAGTATGTGTGTGTGTGTGTATCTGGGGGTGTGTGTGTGTGTGTGTGTGTGTGTGTGCATGTGTGCGTGTGTGCGTGCCCATGTGTATGTGTGTGTGTGCGTGTGCGAGTGCATATGTGTGTGTGTGTGTGTGTGTGTGTATGTGTGTACCTGGGAGTATGTGTGTGTGTGTGTGTGTGTGTGTGTATCTGCGAGTATGTGTGTGTGTGTGTGTGTGTGTGTGTGTGTGTGTGTGTGTGTATCTGGGAGTATGTGGGTGTGTGTGTGTGTACCTGGGAGTATGTGTTCCTTGCCTGTACTATAATGTATGTAATCATATTTTCCTTCCTATTTTTCTCACATTTTTCTTTTGGTTGGCATGACAACAGTGTTTTCCAAAGCCGTGTAGCTCCCTGCCCCCCTCTCCCATGTTGTCTCTCACACCTGACTCCCGGGTAAAGGGAGGGTGAACACACCTGACTCCCAGGTAAAGGGAGGGTGAACACACCTGACTCCCAGGTAAAGGGAGGGTGAACACACCTGACTCCCAGGTAAAGGGAGGGTGAACACACCTGACTCCCAGGTAAAGGGAGGGTGAACACACCTGACTCCCAGGTAAAGGGAGGGTGAACACACCTGACTCCCAGGTAAAGGGAGGGTGATCACACCTGACTCCCAGGTAAAGGGAGAGTGAACACACCTGACTCCCAGGTAAAGGGAGGGTGATCACACCTGACTCCCAGGTAAAGGGAGGGTGATCACACCTGACTCCCAGGTAAAGGGAGGGTGAACACACCTGACTCCCAGGTAAAGGGAGGGTGAACACACCTGACTCCCAGGTAAAGGGAGGGTGAACACACCTGACTCCCAGGTAAAGGGAGGGGGGAAAACACACAGTTCTTGGCCCACGAGTTGCTGATCCCTGGCATGAAACGTTTACTGCCGTTGGCTCTTCCATTGACAATACATCAGTACTACTGCCTTTGCTGAGTGAAACATGGATGCTCACTTCACACGCATTCCGAGTGGGACAAAATGTTCAACCTCTGTTTAAAACCTCTCAAAAACATGTGAGGCGGCTCGTTACGGTGACTTTATTACCCGGCTGGCAGGAATTACCATGGTGGACCACGGCGGAAATGCAGGGTGGGAGAGATGAGATCATTCGCATGTTAAATGATCACCCGAGGTGAGTCCGCGTGTGACTCAACTGTTGAGTCGCTGAGCGTAAAGGTCACTGAACTGAGGTGGAAGTGTCTGAGATTGAGAGCACCTCTTGTCTTCCAGAAAAGAGGGGTCTTTGCATTCTCCCATTCCTGAATTTATGTTTCCCCCCACATTCATACCTGGTGCAGATTGTGTGTTCCCTTGTCAACATCCTTTACTTCAGTGGCACTCTCACTGGGAATGTGAGAGGAATACACCATTATTGCCTAACGACAGAGGCAGAGTCTCAGACATTCACAACCAGGATTGGCCCAGCCAATTCAAAAGAATGGGGTGTCGCTATCCTGGTGAATATAAATATTCCATAATCTTTATATTTTATATTTTGCACTTGAATAATACTTCACATACCCCGCTTCAGCGTCATGTTGTATTGTAAATATTTATTTTTTATTTTTTATTCTACATTACATTCCACCTCATTTTTATATCTATGTTTCTATTTTTGGTATTATTCTTTATGTTGTCTGCATGCACCCACATACCACAGCAGATTCCTTGTATGTAAAAACTACATGGCGAATAAAGTGAGTCTGATTCTGATTCTGATTCTGATTCTGGTTCTGGTCCCACTTTTTGCAATTCCTTGACAATTCTTCAGCTCATTCCACACAACGCATTTCAAACTTCTGCCTTTACAAAACTGCAATCATCTGTTTGTCTCCCTGTTACACTGTCCTGTTCGGTTCACATTACCCGCAGCATTGAACTCTAAATCCTGTAGCGTAGCCTGTAGCGTAGTGGTTAAGGTAAATGACTGGGACACGCAAGGTCAGTGGGTCTAATCCCGGTGAAGCCACAATAAGATCCGCGCAGCCGTTGGGCCCTTGAGCAAGGCCCTTAACCCTGCATTGCTCCAGGGGAGGATTGTCTCCTGCTTAGTCTAATCAACTGTATGTTGCTCTGGATAAGAGCGTCTGCCAAATGCCAATAATGAATAATGTAATAATGAATGAGAATGAGAATGAAATCCACCTGTCTCTCCCCAGAACCGCATGGAGGAGAGCAAGGCTCTGTTCTACACCACGGTCCACTCCCCCTGGTTCGGCCGTTCCTCCATCATCCTCTTCCTCAACAAGATGGACATCCTGGCCGAGAAGATCCAGACGTCAGACCTCCAGATCTACTACCCCGGCTTCAAAGGTACGGAGACTGCCCCAGGCTCAGATCATTCTGCCCCTACCCCAGATCATTCTGCCCCTACCACAGATCATTCTGCCCCTACCCCAGATCATTCTGCCCCTACCCCAGATCATTCTGCCCCAGCCCCAGATCATTCTGCCCCTACCCCAGATCATTCTGCCTTTACTAGAGCTGGGGACTTGAGACTTGGACTGGAGTTGGACTCGAGTCACAGGAAAATAGAACTTGACTTGAACTGACTGCTTTGAGATTTGACTCGACTTGAGACTTGACTTGGACGCGCGCAGAAAGACTTAAAAACAGCTCTTACCAAGTCTGTGTGGCACTAGCGAGAACTAGCCTCTCACAATTAATGCATCATCCTTCAACGGAGGCGGTTATGTCAGGAGAACTTCACCTCGTGACAGGAGAGTCACTTACTTGCTTATTTGAACCAGTCCTTAATATTCATCGACAGAGAGCTAAACCCTTTCGATCCTGTGCCCTGATTCCTGCACGGACTGATTTGAGTATTCCCCTGTGTCCTGATTCCTGCACGGACTGATTTGAGTATTCCCCTGTGTCCTGATTCCTGCACGGTCTGATTTGAGTATTCCCCTGTGTCCTGATTCCTGCACAGTCTGATTTGAGTATTCCCCTGTGTCCTGATTCCTGCACGGTCTGATTTGAGTATTCCCCTGTGTCCTGATTCCTGCACGGTCTGATTTGAGTGTTCGCCCTGTGTCCTGATTCCTGCACGGACTGATTTGAGTGTTCGCCCTGTGTCCTGATTCCTGCACGGACTGATTTGAGTGTTCGCCCTGTGTTCTCACCCCCGCCCGCCAGGCAAGAAACGAGACGCCGACAACGCCATGAAGTTCATCGAGACCATGTACCTGGAGCTGGCCAAGGACCGGGTGAGCCACGAGAACGTGAAGAAGCCCGTGTACACGCACTTCACCTGCGCCACCGACACGCAGAACATCGAGCGCGTCTTCACCGACGTCAAGAACACGGTCCTCCTGGAGGCCCTGAGCCAGTTCAACCTGTACTGAGCGCCCCCCCCCCCCCCTCCCCCAGACGTCTGAGCTCAACCCTGGGGAGGGGAGGGAGGGGGTTGATGCACCGGGATGCTGCAGTGCTCACCTCTCCTCCGTTCTGCCCCGAGGTTTGGGAGGAACCGCTTTCAGATGCGACCCGGAGTGTAAAACTGTGTGACTGGGGTTGGAGTGGGGGCAAAGGGCGAAGGGCAAAGGGCGAAGGGCAAATGTTTTTCTGTGTGTGTGTGTTTTTTTTTTTTCTCTCGCTCCCCACTGGGATCTCTCAGTAAATGACACCAAGCGTTTGGGAGCTTGCACATCTCTGCCAGAGTACCCACAATTCCTCTGCACTGGGACAGCATCAGTGTTGGGTGTGGGGCTCTACGTTTTTCTGTGCAGGATTTCATCTGGCTGAGAAGAACAAAACGCAACCTTGTCCTGCATCCAATCAGTCTTGTTTGTGTGTGTGTGTGTGTGTGTGTGTGTATGTGTGTGTGTGTGTGTGTGTGTGTGATTTGTGTCCCAAAATGGAGCTGCTTTCATACACATACCTGAGGGCCCCCCTATTCAGAGAGACCAGGAGCCTGTTCCACAGAGCAGGTTTACTGAGTTACCTAAATAACCACACAGACTAAAACCCAGAACAGAACTTTTTACTTCAGTCCACGTTCCAGATTTCACGGGCATCCGCTAACTCAGTAACCCTGCTTTGTGGGTTTTACTCAGTGCAGTTATCCAGCTAACTCAGTAATCCTGCTTTGTGGGTTTTACTCAGTGCAGTTATCCAACTAACTCAGTAATCCTGCTTTGTGGGTTTTACACAGTGCAGTTATCCAGCTAACTCAGTAATCTTGCTTTGGGGGTTTTACTCAGTGCAGTTATCCAGCTAACTCAGTAATCTTGCTTTGGGGGTTTTACTCAGTGCAGTTATCCAGCTAACTCAGTAATCCTGCTTTGTTGGTTTTACTCAGTGCAGTTATCCAGTTTACTCAGTAATCCTGCTCTGTGGGTTTTAATCAGTGCGGTTATCCAGCTAACTCAGTAATCCTGCTTTGTGAAACAGGGCCCAGGTTTACCTCACAGCCTACAGAACAACAATAACAATTACTCCAAACTGCAATTCTTCATTATAGTACACAATCCATACCCATCAAGAATAATTATAATATGCTGTGTGTCGCCTGGCATGTTATGGAAATGCCATGCTGATCTCTGACCAAACCATATGCCCCTGTGTGATTACAAAAAAGGTTGTTTGGGATTTTTATTTTATTTTATTAATTGTTTTTTGGGGGGGTAATGCTCATGATGTTTAGGGTAATGCTGAAATCACTGTGTACTAGAATCAGGGCTGGGGGGGCGGCATGGAAAATCTAAAATATGTGCCCATGTGAAGAAAATAGTATACAAAATATACTTGAAGCATAATTATATCAACTTGAATTATACTTCCAGTATTCTGAGGCATAAAATATGTACTTCAGGTGGTGTACTTAAGCATACGATTTTTCCCCCATGGATAATGTGGGCAGATAATACACATGGAAAATACATCTTACAGACAGTATATATAGAGTGCGTTACGTAAGTATTTGGACAATGACACAATTTGTTTTGTTGTGTTGTGTTGTTTTGGCCCTGGTCTTGAAATGAAACCCTGAGTATGAGGTTAAAGTGTAGACAGTTCGCCTTTGAATCGAAGTTGCTGACATCCATTTTGGGGTGACCGTTTTTGGGGATTACATCGCTTTCGATAAAATAGCAAATAGGACCAAAAGTACTGGATGAATCTTAAATAAAGTCACGTTTAGAACTTGTTTGCAGATCCTTTGCAATTCACGACTGCCTGAGAGTGGCCTGGGGCCACATTCGATCAGAAAACGTTTTGCTATGGATTCCGGGTCGATCTCTACGTTTCCTCCCAACGGCGTGCAATGTTTTGCAACAGGCTTTGAGGTGTGTTTGCTCCCGTTTGGTGGGTGTCGGGGGTGTAGTCAGAATGAATAATGATGTAGGCCTACGCTTTAAACCCTGGAGAACACCTTCTCAGATGCCATAGGAGAAAACCGTACTACGTCGGTCAGTCCGCCTACGGGTCACAACAGGATGTTCAATGCGCCACCGTTTCGGTTTAAATAAACGTTTTGCTACATTTCATCGGGTCGTAAACCCAGGTCCATTTGTCTGATCTGAATCAAAGTGAACAGGCCGTTCATATGCTTGTGGAGAAAACTCAAAGCAAGGAGACAGCTGGAGAGCTGCAGTGCTGGCCTCCCCGGAGAAGACACTCAGCACCTGGTGGTGTATCTGGGCCACAGAACGCCAAGCGGACATTGCATGCAAAGGATAAGCCACAGCGTTTTAAACATGACTTTCATTCAACATCAACATTTCCCAAACAAGCTGGTGCCCTGGTACGGGGGCTGTGGATAAACGGTGCTGTAATTTCTGCATGGTGAAACCCCAAAGTGTATAAATCGCCCTTTAATAAAAGCTGAGAATGTGCACTTTAAACATTATGGAGCTCCCTGTATAATTTGACAGATTTCTTCCAGAATAGTTTCACAGCACATGTGTAATGCTGGCTGGCTGGCATTAAATATGACTGTATTACTGTATTTATTATAGCCTGGAAAGATGCATCTGTTCAGTCTGCAGTTGGCCAGCCATGTCTCAATGCAGCCAAAGGAGCATCCTACTGACTGGAGCCAGTCCTCCGTACACAACGCTCAATAAACCAGTTCAGCATCGCTGCCCAGGAACCCTCAGGCAGTCAGCAGTATATACAGCACAGTCTTAAGAGAACAGCATAGTATTATAGTCTATATTGAAATAAAGTTTTAAAAATAGATTTTGAGGCCTGTACAAATGTATGCAGTGCCGAGCAAAAGTCTTCGGCGCACAAGATTTTTTTCAATATACATTTTTAGATTTATTTTATTGTTTTTCTGTTTTCTGTATTAGTGTGTCAGTTGAAAAGAGCAGAGATTTTCCAAACATTAATTTCCCAATAAATTGAATGTTACAGTGAAGGTTTTTTTTGCATTTCTATAAATAAAGATAAACACGTTAAAGTAATAGACCACTTTTCAGATAACAACTTGATCAAGGCTGTCTGGGACTACTTGGAAGGAATTCGCTGGTGTGACGACCCACCAGCTCATTTTCCCATAAAACTGCAGGACAGTGTTCCGAAGGGCATCGATGCAGTTTTAAATGGTCACAACAAATTTGGGATAAATGGCTTCACCAAGGTTTTCACTCGGTCAGGTGTGTTCAGTTGCTTCCTTAGTACAGGTACACAAGTAGTAGTCTTGATTCTAGAATGAAATTTCCATGAAGAGCCTAGAATCAGGTCTAGATACTGACACTGATCCAAACAGTTTATTTTGCTCAGCCGATTGCCTGACCTGTGTCTCTGACTGTTTTCTTCTCATCTCTCAGCCTCACAATGGCTTCCTTGACTTCCATTGGCACAAACCTGGTCCTCCCAATTTCTCGGTCATGTACCTTAGCCACCAGGCTACAGGCTGCCGCCCGTAGTTGATGCGTTTACTTTCGAATATTCTCAAGAAATGGGAAGGGGGCGCCCCACAGAGATACGCATTTGCACAGGGCCCAGAAGTTTGTGGAACGAGCCAGGTCCCGTGTACAGTTGCGGTTGTACCCACAACGCCACGCCGCCCGGATATAAACTGACCGAAAGCGGTCAGCAGAGGGCGCCAGTGCGCACGGAATGCATGCAGGGCAACCCTGAAACACGATCGGCTCTTAATATTGTAGTCCATTCGTTCACCTTTTGGATTTAATCCAAAAGGGAGTATTTTAAGAAACGGCCAAGAAAGACGCTGTCCCCCCCCCCAGTTCACAGCTTGATCGTGTCCAGGGCTAAATCCTAAATTAAAACAATCATTCACGTCTAGAAACGTAGGCAAGCGAACGGTTCCGCGCGCGTCCTGTAGAGGGCGCCATCTGTCCACTCAGAATCTCAAATTGGAATTTGATTAAACTCTTCTGCCTGGTTTCTCCCGGGCAAGTAACGTCGCTTCAGTTATCCGTTGCCGTGATTACGGAAAGAATCAGATCCAATTATGTGCGCGGCGAATGGAATCTCACCGCAGGATATGCTCATTGTCTTGTTGCAGCGCATATATTCATAGACGGTATTTTTTTTTGCAGGGTGAGTTATGTAACGTTATCTCCATCGACTTGAACCGTGGTAATTGCCTTCACATTACAGCTCGACGGACTTGTTACTCACACTTATAACACAGATGTGGGGGTGTCATTAGCTGCAATTATTGCCATCGTTAGCGGCCTTGAAAACCAGACCAATCTCCCTCCATTTTCTCCAGCTGCACGAACAGTCCGGAGCGTGTAGCTGCTCCAGGCTACATCCCCACGGACTGGGGTCGTGCTGCTGGTTCGAATGCGCACCGCAGGGCATTATTGACCACTCCTTCACTGTTGAGAGGTGAACTCCTGTGCCACTTCACGGAAAGTGGTAATGAAATCCCCGCAGTTCGTCAGAAATGTATAACGAACCCGGTTATACGCGGGGCTGCAGTCTCGCGGGCGGAGCCACGGAAATCGATTTCTGTCCTGAAGTCTGAACCTCCATACTAAAAACACCTGGCACCACAGAGGTCAGACACCTGGGGCCTCATTTATAAAACTGTGCTTAGGATTCACGTCAAAAGGTTGCGTAAGCATGAAACCTAGGACGTGCGTACGCAAAACAATAGTCTGATTTATAAAACAGTGCATACGCACGTCCCACGCCAATTTTCATTTATAAATCACAATCAACCCTAAATGTGGCGCAGCTTTGCCGGCTTCATGTCCCGCCCACAGTTGCCTATAAATAGGCAGTGAAACGCCCCTAATGAATATGCATTTCACGAAGACGACAATGGCAAACGCTGAAAAAAAGGCCAAGAAAAGAGATTTCAGCCATTTGATTACCTCTGAAAAGCTACAGGTGTGGGAATTATCCTGTAAATGACGAACAGTTCTGCACAACGAATGTGATGATGACGATGATAATAATAATAATAATAATACACGTCATTTGTCTAGCACCATTGAAAACACAGTTACAAAATTAAGAGATAAAACGAACAAAAATGTATAACAATAAACACATTATAAAACGTAATATATGAATATGATAACAATATATGAAACTATGCTCGTATCTGCCCAACTGACGCATTGTAAACGGCATCAGTGCAGCGCAATTTGTCCGACTGTTCACCATATTATTTATGAGAATACATTTAATAACATGATAACATGACATAATTAACAATTCGTCTACATATTTGAGGGATTATTTTACAACAACATCTCCGTTTATATTTATCATCCTAAATCATATTTTTTGGGCGCTCCAGGGAGCATCAATCGAATGTTTGTTTATTCGTTGTAAGAGAGGGTTTTATCCGTTTTTGCAAATTAACTCTTCGTATATGATACGTGAGAGGTAATATTTCATTACATTACATTACATTACATTGCCTGGCATTTAGCAGACGCTCTTATCCAGAGCTACGTACAACAAAGTGCAAATTAAACACAAGAACAAGTGCAAATAGGACCTGAGAGGACAGTATAGTTCCGAGTCCTAGTGTAAACATGCAGAAAATCAGAACCCTTTAAGAGTACAATCAACAACAATCAATTTCGATTTATTTTACACAGTGTTATCTGTTGTATATCATTTTCGACTTCTCTCGTCGCCAAATGTTGTGTTGCACTTAGGAAGGGAGAGAACCCCTATAGCGAGATTCAACAACACAACACTTTAATAAGTATAACAGGGACGAAGCACGTCCTTACAGCAGCCATACCCAGCCACAACTCCCGGCAAATCTTTATACCTTTTTAAATCCTGTTTCACTTCCCGTTTTCCTGGTCTTACGTCACGAGCATTAAAGGCACAGTTTCTCATTTCACCAGTTAATGTGCGTACGCATGGGTCAGAGTTTCCGTGGAGGACCGCACATTTTCCGGTCAAGTTCGTTTTTTATAAATGCCAAAGTTTGCTTAGAAAGTGACGTACGCATTCTTTTGTGCCTACGCAACGTTTATAAATGAGGCCCCTGGTCGACATACGCACTTCTCATGCTGAGCACTGGGCACGGGAGAGACTGGACCCCTTTTAGCCTGGCTGCCAGCGACGTGTCCCTCAGTACAGCCGTCTCCAGGACCTCAGTTTATAGACAATCACCTCGTATTTCCACGCTAAGCAGGGAGGATAATCCTAGATCTTCCCGCCCTTTATGTAGGTGAGCCAGGTTACTAACCTCCTCGCATGCGGATTCCAGTCTCCACGGTGGACACTGTCCGTGATTGGCCCTCTTGATCGCAGAGCCCAGCATCTGTGAGACGGTTGTTGCCGTGGGATTCAGAAGCTCATTATTTTCACGTACGGTGCTAGTAGGGATTGTGAATAATGCGGTCTTGGCATCTGCTAGCACGCTGTCAGATGGCAGCTTCCCACTGCGCCTCGGCAAGCTGACAGTTGTTAGCTTGTTTATCACTCATTTCAGCAGCTGTGCCTTGTAGGGGAGTAGGGTACACACACACACGCACGCACGCACACACACACACGCACGCATGCACACGCACACACACACGCACGCACGCACACACACGCACACGCACGCACGCACACGCACACAAAGACACATACATACACACACACACACGCACACACACACACACGCACACACACACACACACACGCACACACACGCACACACACACGCACGCACACACACGCACACGCACTCGCACTCGCACACACACACACACACACGCACACACACACACACACGCACGCACGCACACACACACACACACAAACACAAAGACACACACACACGCACACACACTCGCACACACACACACACGCACACGCACACACACACACACACACGCACACACACACACACACACGCACGCACACGCACGCACGCACACACACGCACACAAAGACACATACATACACACACACACCACACGCACGCACACACACACACACACAAACACAAAGACACATACATACACACACACACTCACACACACACGCACACAAAGACACATACATACACACACACACAAACACAAAGACACATACATACACACACACACTCACGCACACACACACACACACACACGCACGCACACACACAAACACGCACGCATGCACACACACACACAAAGACACATACATACACACATGCACACTCGCACACATGCACACACACAAACACATTTTTTGTTCTGTGTACCATACAAATCCACATAATCAAATCAAATTTAAGTTCCTAAAAAAACTGATGCTTTTACATTTGACACAATGAGCTCATAGCCGTAGTCTGACATGACAAAAGCTGTATGTTACATTACATTACATTCATGGCATTTGGCAGACAATCTTATCCAGAGTGACGTACAGTTGATTAGACTAAGCAGGAGATAATCCTCCCCTGGAGCAATGCAGGGTTAAGGGCCTTGCTCAAGGGCCTAACGGCTGTGCAGATCTTATTGTGGCCACACTGGGGATTGAACCACCAACCTTGCGGGTCCCAGTCACGTACCTTAACCAGTACGCTACAGGCCGCCCTGTGGAGTATGTCAAAGTACGCTGTGAAAACCCACAGCTTCTTACGCCCTGAGTCAACCAAAGTGCAACACAAGGTGATCTTAAAATAATCTTCCACACTCCATATTTAAAAACTTTTCATTTTTAAAGCATCTTTGATTTACGGATTTATTTTTACATGTGCCTCAGACTTCTGTGAGTGCCCAAACTCTGTGTGCTGCAGCTGGAACAGAACAGAAACAACGCAGTCCACTGCGCCCACAGTACCAACAAGGAGAGCCTTCCTTAACAAAACAAAAACGAAAAAAATTAAATAAAAATCTAACCAGTCCTATCCGCTCCAGGCAGAGTCCACGAAACAACTAATAACAGTGACAGCGCAGCACTGAAATCTAACAATCATTTTAAATTGATTTACCATTTTAATATCATTTATACCATTTATACCAACACACAAATGGAAGATGAAATATCACAACAGGGAGTTTGCCTAAACAACCCCACCCAAGCATTGCCGATAAGTCCTTAAGCCGGAAAACATCTCTGGTGGAAAATCCAGCTTTGCGCCGAAAATGGAATTTGGCCGGAATCATCTTCTGCTCTGGCTGGAATAGGCTACTATCTGGAACTTGGTGATGGTCTGTTTTCAGTGCCAAACTGGCCCATCAGCTGGACATGGTCTTGCCGGAATGGTTTGTGATCTCAAACATCTTGTTGCAAGCTTGACCTTCTCCAGACCAACGGGACCATCTTAAAACCATCGGTACGTGAATGCGTCAGCAAGGGAAAAAAATAGTTTCCTGTCTTGAATTGCCAAATATAGTCACTAAACCAGGGGGAAATGCAGTTCGACTGAGCCACTCTGACGTATTCGTTAATTTTAAAGGAAGTTTTCACGCGTCACCGCTATCCCACAGAATAAACACAGGAAAACATCGTAGCCTGCGCTTTAGAGTAACTGGATTGATTGAATTGAAGGTAAGCATATTACTTTTCGAAAAGCGGTATAAATCACATAACGTATGTGGTCAACCAAAACGTATATCCGAATATAGGTTAAATGTAGACTACAATAGAAAAAACATAATGTTAAAAATAGATTACTTTCCCTTCTTGGCAATTGTGTATTTCTGTTGTTGAAATTTGTCTCTGTGTGAAGTCCAGTTTTGTGTCAGTCTTTTGGTTTCGCTTTGTGTTCATTTTGCAGCAATGTGGCGCTGCTGGTCATCAAATCAGGAGGAGAGAGCGGCTATCCAGGCGGACAGAAATATTGAGAAAATGATCCGGGACCACCGTAAGCGTCTGCGACTAGAGCGGCGCTTTTACATGATCGGTGAGTTGGAGTTGGAGTCGACGTAACCTAGCTGTATAAGGCGACGGGGTCATTTTCGTGTTCAGCCGTGGCTGATATGACTTCGGCTAAATTTTTCCTTCATACTTCTGTTTGCCACACCTGTTTACGTTACAAACCTCTCCTCGTGTCCCAACGTGAAACTTTTCGCTGTCATCTAATCTGAGTGAATCAGTGTCGATGTATACAGCCAATTAGCTCAGATCGGAATAAACCCTGCTCAGTCTAATCAACAGCTTAGACTAAACCCTACTTAGTCTAATCAACTTTGAGTTGATTAGCTAAATAACAAGATGTAATAATTACTATTAAATATTATTAATTGGTGGAAACAAAATCCTCCACACACGAATTGCCCGTCTCTGATCTAAACTTTCCGTAAATTCTTTACCCCACACAAATGGCGGCCTTGCCCCCCAGGCGAGGAAAACAGCGGGATGACCACTCTCTTCAGGCAGATCCGAATCATCCACGGAGAGGGCTATTCGGACCAGGACCGGGGGGGCTTCACCAGGACCGTCTTCCAGAACCTCTTCACTGCCATGCAGGACCTCACCAATGCCATGACCACCCTCAACATCCCCTACGCAAACCCCGAGAACCAGGTCAGAACCACTGACCACTCAACCCCGAGAACCAGGTCAGAACCACTGACCACTCAAAACACCGAAAACCAGGTCAGAACCACTGACCACTCAAAACACCGAAAACCAGGTCAGAACCACTGACCGCTCAACCCTAAGAACCAGGTCAGAACCACCGACCGCTCAAAACCCTGAGAACCAGGTCAGAACCACTGACCACTCAAAACCCTGAGAACCAGGTCAGAACCACTGACCACTCAAAACACCGAGAACCAGGTCAGAACCACCGACCCCTCAAAACCTCACCTGCAGCCTCAACCTGGCCTGGTTATATACGCTGTAATACAGGGCGGCCTGTAGCGTAGTGGTGAAGGTAAATGACTGGGACCTGCAAGGTCGGTGGTTCGATCCCCGATGTAGCCACAATAAAATCCACACAGGCGTTGGGCCCTTGAGAAAGGCCCTCAACCCTGCATTGCTCCAGGGGAGGATTGTCTCCTGCTTAGTCTAATCAACTGTGCGTCGCTCTGGATAAGAGCGTCTGCCAAATGCCACTAATGTAATGTACTCTACGCAAGGACCACAAACACGGACTTGGGACAAGCTTTTTGCTTGTGAGGGCAGCATGTGGCCTAGTGGCTAAGGTGCATGACTGGGAAGGTTGGTGGTTCAAGCCCCGGTGTAGCCACCATAACATCCCTTCAGCTGTTGTCTCCTGCTTAGTCTAATCAACTGGAAGTCCCTTTGGATTAAAGTGTCATCTAAATTACAAATTATTATTATAGACCAGCAATCATGAAATCTGGATCGCAAATTCAAATCCGGACGTGTTTTTCTTTTCTCTCAGGTAACTAGCTGAAAAATGAGTGCTCCTGATTGGCCACTGTCTTCACACCTGACTCCCAGGTAAAGGGAGGGTGGAAACCCAGCAGTTCTCAGACCTGGAGTGTCGTGATTTGATGATCCCTGTTATATACCACGCACACATTTACCGGCTACTTTTCGCCCGTGGTCATACACTGCCAGTCCACAAGGTGGCTACAGGGGCTAGTCTGCCTGGACTGAGTAACCTTGGGAGGAATTATTTTGTACAGCGCAATTGGTTGCACAGTATTTACACGTGTTTACATTTAGTGCCTCTAATGCTTGTGTCGCACTACAAGATTTGGACTGTGCATTTTGCTCAGCAAGGACACAAGAAACACCCTTTGCGTTGTTCCTTGCGTCATTGTACACGTTCCTTGCCATAGGCAAGTATGTCATAAGCAGAGGGTAGGGGTTTCTGAACGTATCTAAAAAGGGCTGGTGTAGGGGCAGGTTTTGGTTTTTGACCAAAACTTGCACTAAGACACCTGGGGCTCATTCCAGCCATTTTTTTTTTTTACCTTTCCTTGCTCCTGACCCGGAAATTGATGGCCATCTTTAAGGACATTCCCAACCCCTGAAATGTTTCTTCCAGGAGTTAGGAGCTCCCAATCCGTCCGTTGAGCAAGAAAAACATCAGTGCATCCTTTGCAGAAGGATTTTTCACTGAAAAATGTAAGGTCACAATAACTTTGAGTATAGTAGGGCTACCTGCAGTCATCTTTATTGTACAAACTGTTGCTGTTCTGATGCATTTTTTATGATCTAATCCAGTGGTTCTCAAACCTCTCCCTGGGGTTCTCTAGGCACGGTCAGCCAAACCCCCTCAGGTACCCCCCGCCAAAACCCTCAGGTACCCCCAGCCAAAACCCTCAGGTTGCCCCCGCCAAAACCCTCAGGTACCCCCAGCCAAACCCCCTCAGGTACCCCCAGCCAAACCCCCTCAGGTACCCCCAGCCAAACCCCCTCAGGTACCCCCCGCCAAAACCCTCAGGTTGCCCCCGGCCAAAACCCTCAGGTTGCCCCCGGCCAAAACCCTCAGGTTGCCCCCGGCCAGACCCAGGTACCTGATGTGTTCCACCTTGTGTCAGGTGTGTTTACCTGGATACCTGGCTCTGGCTGGGGGTCCCTGAGGAGAGGTGTGGGAACCCCTCATCTAATGAATTCATGTCTTTTCCCTTACATTACATACAAACACACATGGTGTGTTTTAGTCTGCGTCGAAATATGGGGAGGGATTCTGCTGTCCTGACAGTGGTAGGCAAGTCATTCCACCACTGAGGAACCAGAACGGAAAACAGGCGTGAACGTGCAGCTCGACCGCCAGGTGCACGTAGAGAGGGAACCATAAGGCGACCAGAGCTGGCAGACCGGAGTGGTCTAGCTGGGGAGTAGGGTGTAATATTTTAACACTAAAATACTATCAAGGAAAACACAACAAAGTTGTGAAAAAAGACTCAATATAAGAAATTATACTTAGCAATACAGTATATTTTTATACAATATTATTATTTCTTGAACCTTTTTCTTTGGTAAATGCAGTACAACAGAAGATTGCCAGTGAGGTGAGAGGTGAGGAAGATTTGGAAGTTAAAAAGCAGGCAAATATTTCTCTAGTCGAGAGACAGAAAGGAGATTTTAAGAATCGTCGCAGGACTGGAACGCTTGTTAAGTGGTGGGACAGATAGACAGACAGGAGGCTGTTTGGCTAATTGGACGCAGGACGCTAATGAAGCCTTATGCTCTTCAGCTCAGCAGAGATGACGGGGACTGCTTATGGGAGATAATCATCTAATAAACCAGATGACAAGTTTTACTTTTTACTTCTTTAGTAGAGTCTCCAAACTCCGAAGTAAAACGAATTTTTTCCCAACGCAAGGGGAGGGTCATGCTGTAAATTAATTGCCTGTCTATTGCGGGTGAGTGTTTTGTAAACAGTTTGTACGCACGCTCAATATGTACTCAGTTAGTCTGCGTTTCCATTGTTCATTAATGTCTCGGAAACGGTGGAAAACAACATCAATACAACATGTTCAGGACTAAATCATTGCCATGACAATTGATAATAGAACTAGGAACTGCCTGACTACATTACAACAGTAACAGTTAGGAGGGGGGGAGGGAGTTGATTTCATAGTTGCTAGGCAACTGTTTACTTGTATACCATTCTTGATGTAGCATACTTCACCTGGTCCATACTCCTAGTCTAGTAGCTACCTTCCTTTTACTTTTGATATTTGTCTTTGTGAGAAAATGTTTGCAGCTGCTTCCATATAAGTACATAATGTATCCATTACATTTTATTGGGTAGAAATAAAATGACTTATTAACTAATCACGAGACTTATTGGTCTCCTGCTGCTGTAGTCCATCCACATCAAGGGGGCGACATGGCTCGGGCAGTAAGAGCAGTCGTCTGGCAGTCGGAGGGTTGCCGATTCGATCCCCTGCCCGGGCTGTGTCGAAGTGTCCCTGAGCAAGACACCTAACCCCCAAATGCTCCTGACGAGCTGGTCGGGGCCTTGCATGGCAGCCAATCGCCGTCGGTGTGTGAGTGTGTGTATGAATGAGTGAATGGAGAAGCATCAGCATTGTACAGCGCTTTGGACAGAGGCGCTATATAAATGCCTGCCATTTACCATTTATCAAGGTTCCACGCGCTGTGTGTTCAGAGATGCTCTTCTGCGTACCGCTGTGGTAATGCGTGGTTGTTCCAGTTACTGTCAGCGTTACTGTCTAACGAGGCGTCTTCGCCCACGTACCCTCCGCTCACTGGCGGGTCCCTCTGCACCATTCCCTGTAAACTCAGATCACTTTCATTTACTCCCTGTTCTGATGTTTGGTCTGAACAAGAGCCGAACCCCTTGACCGTGTCTGCATTGTTTATGCATTGAGTTGCTGCCACACGATTGTCTGATTAGACTTGCACGGGTCTAATAAAGTCTAATAGAGTGGTCACTGAGGATGGAAAGAGCATGACAGTGATTAGGATTGGATTTGAACTTCTACTGAAGAATCCGCAGTACAAGCGGCAGTGAAATAGCAAACCGAGACGTGTTGTGTTACATTACATTACATTACATTACATTACATTACACTACATTACATTACATTACATTATTGGCATTTTGGCAGACGCTCTTATCCAGAGAGACGTACAGTTGATTAGACTAAGCAGGAGACAATCCTCCCCTGGAGCAATGCAGGGTTAAGGGCCCAACGGCTGTGCGGATCTTATTGTGGCTACACTGGGGTTAGAACCAACAACCTTGCGTGTCCCAGTCATTTACCTGAACCACTACAGGCCGCCCCTTATGTTTGTGTGTATGTGTGTGTGTGTGTGTGTGTGTGGGGTGTGAAAGGGCTTCAGCAAGAGTCACCCGGCCTGACACACACACTCCCTCCGTATCTGCGTGTGAATCTGCGGACGCAAACTGTGAACATCAGCGCTCGATGTCTGACAGATGCCCTTCGTCACCGCGTAGACACGTCAGCGTCAACGTCGCGTTGTCTACTCTCTCGTGCCGACACGTGCTGGCAGATCTTTCAGTCCGCTAAAAACCAGATCAGCGCTGGAAGTCACAAGAGGACGGGGGTTCATTCAAGAACGCCCCACAGAGGCACAAATCTGGAACAGTTACGTTCAGTTTTCAACTCTGTCTTATTTGTACAGCGGTTTTCACAGAAGACCCTTTCAGAGTAGCAGAAGGGAGGAGAGGACAGGGGCGAACTCCCTGAACGGAGCGGTGTTATGCTTTGCGTGGTTTTATGAGCCCACAACCAATCTGCGTGTCTACAACCTGATGTTTTTATCTTTCTCTCTCTCCCTCTTTCCCTCTCTCTTTTCATGGCATGGCCTCTCCCTCCCTTTCTCCCCCCTCTCTCCCTCTCTCTCCCTCTCTGTCACTCTGTCTGCAGGATATGCAGATATACACCAGATGTTGCATCATCAAAAAGATATATTTGGTTTGATTTACTCCGTTCGGCGGATTTCCTCCTCTTTGTTGCCTCTCTCAGTCAATACGACCAGTTTGAATCGAGGTAAGGACACCCACGGTTTACCTTTGTTCTTTTGTTTGTTTGATGATTGGTGGATCTGCTTTCTGTCTTCTGTGGGTATGGTGGCATCACACCTGGCTTGTCATTGGTTCACGTGAGGGAATTCTGTGGGGATTCTGTGGGCTGCTTCAAAATGTTGATTATGGAGCTGGTCTGAACTGGGGTAGCTCACCAGATTTCTCTTTTACGTATGGCAAGCATTACCAGTAGTCGTGTACACTGTAAATACGCAACCTGCATGTGCAGAAATGCCGAGAAAGACATTTGGCTTCACTGGACTGTGAGAGCCGTAGTTGAGTAGAGCGGTTTCCAAATAATGTAGGGTCCTCACGCGGACTGACAAATAATGTAGGGTCCTCACACGGACTGACAAATAATGTAGGATCCTCACGCAGACAGATGTAGGTCTTTTTACAAATGCGAAATAGTGAGGATGACTACTTGAAACATACACCCGACACTTTATGCAAGGATTGATACATACAGTGGGATCAAAAATTATTGGCACCCCTGACAGAAAATGAACAAACAATACTCAAAAAAATTTGAAACAATATATTTATAGACAAACTCGAAATACCAACATGTGATAAATACTGTGCTATATTAATGTTTCAATGGAACCAACAAAAATAATTTACTGATTTAATTAAAAATCAATTTCCTCCAAATAAATGTTTAAAAATTATTGTACACCTACCAAAATTAAACTAGGTATTAAATTCCACTTATTTAAGTTTAAGGAACTGTATTGAGTGATTACATCACTTTCTGTTTCACTAGGGTATAAAAATGAGGTAACACACATGCAGTATCCCTTTGTCATCCAACACCATGAAGAAAACAAAATAATTGGCAGTTCAAAAGAGGCAGATGGTCATAGACCTTCATAAACGCCACTTCCATAACCACAGCCTCATTGGAAGGGTTACCAGAAGAAAGCCTTTTCTGACCACAAGACACAGAAGAAAGCGCTTGGAGTTTGCCAAAAATCATTTGCATTATGACTGGAACAAGGTTCTCTGGTCAGATGAGACCAAAATTGAACATTTTGGTCAGATACAGCATCGGTATGTTTGGAGTAGGAACAGAGATGCATACAAGGAGAAGCACCTCATACCCACAGTGAAATATGGTGGTGGGTCAGTCTGTTTTAATTCCAGAGGTCCAGGGTTAGGATTGATGGCATAATGAATTCCAGCAAGTATCAGGCAATTTTGGCTGACAATCTGGTTCCCTCTGCCAGAAGTCTGGGACTTGGTCCTAGGTGGACTTTCCAACAAGACAATGACTCAAAACACACCTCAAGATCCACACAGAAATGGTTCCGTGACAAAAAAACTTGATTTTGTTGAAATTTATTTTTTATTAAATGATTGTTATGATTTTGGTTGTTTCCATTGAAACATTAATAAAGTACAGTATTTGGCACATGCTGGTGTATTACCTTTCTCTATAATTATATATATATATTTTTTTAAGCCTTGTTTGTGCATTGCTGGTGAGGGGTGCCAATAATTCTTGAGCCCACTGTACAACGTTTTCTGCTAATAATCCTCGTGTATGGCGCCAATTAACGCTATGTAGAAGAATAACTGCAAAAAGTAATCGGTCCCATAAAAAGACTATTATCTTAAATATCTAACCACAAATTTTGTATTTTAATAAATAATGAATGTAACCAATATTAATGATTGAACATACAGATGACCTGAAGGTTTGTAAGTTCTTTGAAAGACTGATTCTATTCGACCCTTAACAGAAACGGGGATTCAGCCTTTTAACACCAAATCCAAACATAAAGCCAAACGAACGCACAAGCGAACGAGCGAACGAACGAACGAACGAACGAACGAACGAACCAACAGCCGAACAACATGGAAAAAAACAATCAATGACGTTGTCTAGTCTGACAATGAACAGAGCGAGCGTTGTCGTTCGGAGCCCAACTATCGCTCGCTCTGTGTCCATTTCTGCTACATTACACTGGTACGTCCCGACCCTAAACTGCTCCTATTGGTGGAAGGTAGAAGGAAGGAGAATGTTCCTAATTTCCACGTGTAACAGGTGAGAAATTGCCTGAGTTAGAGGTGGGATTTGAACCCCGGCCTCTCACTTGTCCAAATATTTTGTTGAACGAACACGTTACCAGTCAGCTAAAGACGAACTCGCCACTAGCCAAGGGCAACAACGTTCTTTTGAATTTGAGGGTTACGTCATCAGGGAGTGTTGTTGTCGCGATAACCTGCTACCAGCCTTCGCTTTCACTGCACCATCCGTGCTTACTAGAGAACTAGCTGAGCTAACCATGCTACAGATGCATTATGAGGAAAAGAAGGTTTGCTAGATAGCTAAGTTTTACTAAATGTCATTTATAAATACTCCCTCATTTTTCCAGAAAGGAAGAAAAACTGAGAGACTGCCCAGTGTGTTATCCGATTGGTTCTGGTGTTGTCACGGTGATATCTTCGGATCATATCAAGACAAGTCCATAGCTCCAACTGATAATTGGGTTTCATGGGATATTACAGTGCCACTCTCCCTGCCCCTGTCCAGCGAACAGAATTCCGAGAACCTCCTGAGGATGAACTTAAAGATCTTCAAGCAGATTATCAGCAACCACTTCTTCCGTTCCATGCCTCTCATCCTCTTCCTCAACAAGAAGGACGTCCTGGCCGAGAAGATCCAGACGTCCCACCTGCAGACCTACTTCCCCGAATTCACAGGTAGGGGGGCCGGCTGAGCCCATCCAGGGGCGTGCCGGGTGTGGACAGTGCCTGGGAGGTTGGGTCAGGGGGTAGTCAGGACAGGCACGGGGCATTGATACCTTCTCTGGGGCACCTGACTTCCCGAACATCTGTACAGAAGCCATGAGAAGCCATCGGGGCGGCCTGTAGCGTAGTGCTTAAGGTACAGGACTGGGACAAGTCAGGTTTGATCCCCAGTGTAGCCACAATAAGATCCGCACAGCCGTTGGGCCCTTGAGCAAGGCCCTTAACCCTGCATTGCTCCAGGGGAGGCCTGTCTCCTGCTTAGTCTAATCAACTGTACGTCGCTCTGGATAAGAGTTTCTGCCAAATGCCATTAATGTAATGTAATTAGTGCAGCCCTGTATACTGGTGGAAAAACTAAAAAATGTATTTTAAGGCTCCTACATAATTGCTATAGAACTGCTTCATAAGCACTACTCAAGCATTCATAAGCATTCAACTGTTAAAGGTACAATAGGTCATTTCAGACTCCTAATGGTCAAGAGAGGAATTGCAGCAACAAACACCCTCAAACCACAACACTGTTTATCCCTCCCCCTTGAATAGCTATACAATGTTTTGGTACAGAGTGTCGGTCTGTCAACTGTATATTATTTTGAAACCTGAATTTAAGGACTATAAACACAGGCAGAGGGTGAGTCAACATGTCAGTGAGAGGCGTCCATGGTGCTTATTGTGCGGCAATCAGCTAACCCTGCCAAGTCCCTCCCTCTGGAGCAGCGAGCCAATTATGCCGCGCCACGTGAGCCGGCCAAACTTGGCTTTTGGCAGGACCGGGAATCGAACCCCGGTCCCCGGTGTGCAACTGCAGCAAAATGCAACCGCAAGTCTGCTGCATCTTCGCCTGCTGTGGCCCCATGTAGGCATTTTTTAAATGAAGTTTTTATTCAGCTCCCTGGGACGAAAACACTTGGTGCTTCGGACGGTTAATAGCGTTCGGTGTCGGTTCACAGACGCGGTCGCGGTAAAGCGGCGGGATTGAATACATTTCCCATGAGCCTCTCCTTCGTAGTACAGGCTGTCCGGCCCTGTTGCCCATGACAACCATACACCCCCAGATCTGTTGCGTTTTAGTGTGCAATCCCACTGGGAAACGTGTGTATATGTGTGTGTGTGTGTGGTCTGAAAAACAGATGAACCTCTTGACCATGTCTGCATGCTTTTTATGCATTGGGTCGTTGCCACGTGACTGGCTGATGAAGTATTTGCATTAACGAGCTGGTGTACGGGTCTACCTAATTACAGTGCTCACAGTGTATATTTATCACCATGAGAGCGTTGTAAAGTAACTGGTCCGTTCTCTCCCCCCTCTAAGGGAAGCAGGGTGATGCTGAAGCAGCCATGGACTTCATCAGGGGCCTGTTCCTGAGTATCGTGATCGCGGAAGGGAGGCTCGTGTGTGTCCACTTCACCTGCGCCCTCGACCCGGGGAACATTCGCCAGGTCTTCTGCGATGTCAAGGACAACGTGCTCGCCTGTGAACTGAGCTTCTCTAGTGACATCTGACCTGTGACCTCTGACCCTGCTCTTCTTCTATTCCATTCCAGCACCGACCGGTGTCGCCACGGTGACGGACATTACTATAGGGCAGGGGTCGGTAACCCTGGATCTGGACCCTGATGTTCCAGAAACGTTTATGCTGCTAACGTGACGTTTAGCTATGGGCTTGTATTACGGCAGCGATTATCTCTGGCAACTCTGAATTCAGATCCAGTTCTTTTCTCCCAGGTAATTAGTGCTACCAAGGATGTGAGAATTTCAAGATTTTCTCATTTCAAGATTTGCTAACAGGGGTGAGAAAATTTCACTTGGCAAGCAAACAAGCTAATATTTTTCTAGAGAGAGAAAAAAAGAAACTTTTTTTGAAGATGCCATTATGTGTGTATGTATGTATTACGGGTGACCTCTGACCTGTGACCTCTGACCTGCTCTTCTTCTACTGTGCCATACCAGACAATACTACGTGTCCTCAGACTCATTTTCTCCCCGTCCCTCTACTGTGGCTCCTCAGGTTATGCAGGTTATGCAGGTTATGTCGACAATGCAGAATCCATTCTACAATAAACAGAACTTCATTACTCTCCATGGACTCCTGTCTTTGCCTGCCATTGCCAACTGACAAAGAACGTGTGCACGCTACTGGAAATCCCACATAACAAGGTTAAAGGTGACAACCTCGTTGGATTTCGGGCAGAAGCAAATATTGGAAATGTGACACCTTTTGTTCTTGGTGTAGGCCTCACCTACATCCTCTGAGCAAGCAGCACGCCAAAAAACCACAGTGTCAGACTGAGGGTTGTGTATGACATCCTGTCTGTGTTGCACAGGCTCTGTTCCTTTTTTCAATTAATCTTTTATATTTAAATATCTGGCGCTCAATGCAGTGTGGCTGCCAGCTCCACCGGAGACCTGGGCCGAAGATATACAGCACCGTGCAGAAGTCTTAGGCACCTGTACAACATTCTGTACAGATACGATTCTTTCAATAATAATTAAACGAAAGGTCCTAAAATAAACATACAGTACTGTGCAGAAGTCTTAGGCACCTGTGTAACATTCTGTACAGATACGATTCTTTCAATAGTTAAAAATCGAATCAATATTTTTTGTGACCACCCTTCTGCGTTAAAAATGCATCACTTCTCTGAGATGGCCAACGCTGTCCTGCAGTTCTATAAGTGTCATGGTGGGAGATAGTGACCGATTGTGGCCACCAAAGCACAGGGGCTCATTGTTTTCACCTGGCCCTCATTTGTGCCAGGGGAGCCTACCTGAGAGTATTTAAAGCCGTTGCTGGCAGTCTATCGACGCTCTGATGTCAACTGTTCGCTCTTGCACAAAGCTGGTAAGCACACGGTAGACTCAGTGACTTAATGAGTCAGGTATTGTGCTGGTTTGGGTTTCTTATACATTTAAAAGAAAAAGGTAAGGAAAGTGTTCAGTTCGCTAGTGTTGTGTACACTGCTGACACCTTCCTAAAGATTCTTTGTTTTTCTCTTATTTTCGAGCTTGTGTGAGGCTGTGGTTGAGGGACCTTTTCGTGCCTAGTGTTTTTTCTAGGTTGTACTTTTATTTTCCCCGGTCTGGGGTTTTCAGTGGTCACCTTTCAGCACTTCTTTTGGTTGGGTAATTCACCCTGTTTTTTAAGGGTCGTTTTATTTTCTGATAGCCGTTTTGGGCTTTACTTCTGATTTGGTCGGAGATTGCCTCCGAGTTCTTTTCTGTTCCGGGAGAAGTCCCCATTCGTATTTGTGTTCTCCCTGTTCCTTTATCTTCCGGGATTTTGTGGCGAATAAGGGTTTACCTTTAGTCGCTACTGGCTCTCCGCCTATCCCCGACATCACAAACCAAAAGGAAATGCAGTTCAACTGAGCCACTCTGGCGTATTCCTTTATTTAAAGGAAGTTTTCACGCGTCACCGCTATCCCACAGAATAAACACAGGAAAACATCGTAGCCTGCGCTTTAGAGTAACTGGATTGATTGAATTGAAGGTAAGCATATTACTTTTCGAAAAGCGGTATAAATCACATAACGTATGTGGTCAACCAAAACGTATATCCAAATATAGGTTAAATGTAGACTACAATAGAAAAAACATAATGTTAAAAATAGATTACTTTCCCTTCTTGGCAATTGTGTATTTCTGTTGTTGAAATTTGTCTCTGTGTGAAGTCCAGTTTTGTGTCAGTCTTTTGGTTTCGCTTTGTGTTCATTTTGCAGCAATGTGGCGCTGCTGGTCATCAAATCAGGAGGAGAGAGCGGCTATCCAGGCGGACAGAAATATTGAGAAAATGATCCGGGACGATCGTAAACGTCTGCGACTAGAGCGGCGCTTTTACATGATCGGTGAGTTGGAGTTGGAGTCGACGTAACCTAGCTGTATAAGGCGACGTTTACGTGTTCAGCCTTATACATTTTCGTGTTCAGCCTTGGCTGATATGACTTCGGCTTCATTTTTCCTTCATACTTCTGTTTGCCACACCTGTTTACGTTACAAACCTGTCCTCGTGTCCCAACATGAAACTTTTCGCTGTCATCTAATCTGAGTGAGTCAGTGTTGATGTATACAGCCAATTAGCTCAGATCGGAATAAACCCTGCTCAGTCTAATCCACTTTGAATTGATTAGCTAAATAACAAGATGTAATAATTACTATTATATATTATTAATTGATGGAAACAAAATCCCGCACACACGAATTGCCCGTCTCTGATCTAAACTTTCCCTAAATTCTTTACCCCACACAAATGGCGGCCTTGCCCCCCAGGCGAGGAAAACAGCGGGATGACCACTCTCTTCAGGCAGATCCGAATCATCCACGGAGAGGGCCATTCGGACCAGGACCGGGGGGGCTTCACCAAGAACGTCTTCCAGAACCTCTTCACTGCCATGCAGGCCCTCACCAATGCCATGACCACCCTCAACATCCCCTACGCAAACCCCGAGAACCAGGTCAGAACCACTGGCCGCTCAACCCCGAGACCCAGGTCAGAACAACTGACCACTCAAAACCCTGAGAACCAGGTCAGAAGCACTGACCACTCAACCCTAAGAACCAGGTCAGAACCACTGACCACTCAAAACCCTGAGAACCAGGTCAGAACCACCGATCGCTCAACCCCAAGAACCAGGTCAGAACCACCAACCGCTCAAAACCCTGAGAACCAGGTCAGAACCGCCGACCGCTCAAAACCCTGAGAACCAGGTCAGAACCACTGACTGCTCAAAACCCTGAGAACCAGGTCAGAACCACCGACCGCTCAAAACCTCACCTGCAGCCTCGACCTGGCCTGGTTACATACACTGTAATACAGGGCGGCCTGTAGCGCAGCGGTTAAGCTAAATGACTGGGACCCGCAAGGTCGGTGGTTCCTTGCGCAGAGTATGTCATAGGCTGAGGGTCAAACCAGCCAAACCCCCTCAGGTACCCCCCGCCAAAACCCTCAGGTTGCCCCCGGCCAGACCCAGGTACCTGATGTGTTCCACCTTGTGTCAGGTGTGTTTACCTGGATGCCTGGCTCTGGCTGGGGGTCCCTGAGGAGAGGTGTGGGAACCCCTCATCTAATGAATTCATGTCTTTTCCCTTACATTATATACATAAATTATTATACATTATATACCATTGAGCTGTAACCCGTGTCCCCCCAGCTGTACTCTCAGTGGAGGTAGTTCAAGCCCCGGTGTAGTTATGATAAGATCCGCACAGCTGTTGGGCCCTTGAGCAAGGCCCTTAACCCCATATTGCTCCAGGGGGGATTGTCCCCTGATTTGTGTAATCAACCATAAATCGCTTTGGATAAAAGTGTCAGCGAAATAACAAATTAAATTATACTTATTTAAATGAAATGCAATATTCCCTGTCCACAATGGTTGTTCCTAGCTGTAGGGGCTCAGGAGCTGTAGGGGCTAAGAGCAGTCGTCTGGCAGTCGGAGGGTTGCCGGTTCGATCCCGCCCTGGGTGTGTCGAAGTGTCCCTGAGCAAGACACCTGTCATTTGCTCCTGACAAGCTGGTTGGTGCCTTGCATGGCAGCCAATCGCTGTTGGTGTGTGTGTGTGTGTGTGTGTATGACTGGGTGAATGAGAAGCATGAATTGTACAACGCTTCGGATAAAGGCGCTATATAAACGGAGACCATTGAGCTGTAACCCGTGTCCCCCCAGCTGTACTCTCAGTGGATCCAGGACGTGAAGCCGCAGCAGGTCTCCACGCTGGAAGCCCGGCACGCCGACGCCATCCGCCGGCTCTGGAGCGACGCGGGCATCAGGGCCTGCTACAGCCGCCGCCGCGAGTTCAAGCTGCTGGACTCCACCGAGTAGTGAGTCTCACACGCGACCTCATGCCACAGGTCAGAGGTCAGAGGTTACTGTGTGGAGCTTTTGAGTCCCGCCAGTCTCACACGCGTTCTCATGCCACAGGTCAGAGGTCAGAGGTTACTGTGTGGAGCTTTTGAGTCCCGCCAGTCTCACACGCGTTCTCATGCCACAGGTCAGAGGTCAGAGGTCAGAGGTCACTGTGTGGAGCTTTTGAGTCCCGCCAGTCTCACACGCGTTCTCATGCCACAGGTCAGAGGTCAGAGGTTACTGTGTGGAGCTTTTGAGTCCCGCCAGTCTCACACGCGTTCTCATGCCACAGGTCAGAGGTCAGAGGTTACTGTGTGGAGCTTTTGAGCAGAGATGTGACCAAGTCCCTCTTATCCAAGTCACAAGTAAGTCTCAAGTCATTTGGTCCAAGTCTCAAGCAAGTCCCAAGTATTTCAAGTCAAGTCAAGTCGAGTCCTTGGTTTACTGGTTTACTGGTTTACTTCACGCGCTCATACATGGCAGTTGGTGGCAGTTCGAACTGTCAAAAGTGTGACTGTAGCCAGGTCAATATTTTTGCTGGGTACTCGGTATGTCCAGCCTTATAAGTCCAACAAGATGAATTAATGACGATTCAGAAAATGTATAACTTTTAAAGATTTAAATAAATCCTATGGTGGGACTTTTGCCATTTATGGACGGGACGACAGAAAATTCCGGTGCCGTCGAACTTAATCGAATGCTTTTATTTATATCGTTCGAATGACCAAGTGCCGTTAAAAAGCAAATTGTATGGCTTTGTGCTATTCGCGTATGCTAGCTACATCATGCTAACATCGCACAGGGACCAGTAAAGGCTTAGAACACACTATCACTTAGTTATTGTAAGTTTGATCACCTCTACTGTAAAGTAAAAAAGTGGACAAATTACGTTTTCTGTGAGAAATCTATTGGCGAGCTCACGTGCACACACAGCGGTCTACATTCTAAAGCTCCATTTTGCCCTCCCTACTAACTAATATCACCTGCGCCTATTTAGGAATCAGTCTGTTTGTTGTTTGCAACTGAGAGAGGGTGAGTCAGGGTGCCGATATTTCTGTTGACCACTAAACGCTAACACTAACATCTAAGTCCAAATGCAATACCATCTATGCAGAGCAATGTTTTGTCGTAGTATCAATAAACACTCTAACTGCAGCTACGGACTCATGCTCGTTCTTAATTCATCAGCCGTTCCTCCTCCACGACACCGTGTCCTACAGCGCTTTCAAAGCGCGGGGCAGGAGGTAAGTAGAAACGGCTTCTGACAAACGTTTAGTACAAGTTATGTTTATTAAATGTGTTATTTAATGTGCATTTGGTGTCTGTGGTCTGTTTTGGGAGCTGGTAATGGAGAGTATTGGGGGTGCAATTGTGTGGGGGCAGCATCACGGCCGGGTGCTGTGGCGGCAACAGAACGACACAAGAAGAAGAAGTAATGCTCACTGAGCATACCCACAGTGTTCAGACTAAAATAACCGGTAACTTTTTGAAACAACAAGGATTCAGTGAGCAGAGTAGAGTAGCAGTCAATACAAACTAATTTAGCCCAATGTATGGGATGTCCCGGCTAATACAAGAGTTGGTAACTCTTGGCGGCGTTCCAGGACTTTCTTTTCTCCCCCTGACGCGACGGAACAGCAGCCTCTTTTTGTATCGGGACCTCCTGATTTACAAACTAAGCACTGGTTATTTCATTTTATCTGGCTAACGTTAGCTAACATGAGCCACCCCTCACACTTACCGATCCGAATGAGTCCTCAAATGACGAACAAAGTTTGATGTTGTACTCTGGCTGTCAGAAATCGTTGTTGAGCAGGTCTTGCATTCAGCAGTTAGTTTTTTTCCATCACATTTGCCATTTTTAAATCCAAAAGTGATGACTCTTGGCACAGTCGCGGTTGCCATGATCAGATCACATTCACTTGACAGGGCAGTCATCCAATCATGACCATGCCATTCCCAGTGTACGCGCTCGCATACCGGTAACCTTGACAACTTGAACATTTGAATAATATTTAAACTGAAAACAAAACGAACACAAGTCATTCGAGTCACCATGTCTCAAGTCACATCAAGTCTCAAGTCTTTAACTTCCAAGTCCAAGTCGAGTCTCAAGTAAATTATTTTCTGTCAAGTTGCAAGTCGTCAAAAAGGTGACTCGACTCGACATCTCTGCTTTTGAGTCCCGCCAGTCTCACACGCGTTCTCATGCCAGAGGTCAGAAGTCCGAGGTTACTGTGTGGAGCTTTTGAGTCCCGCCAGTCTCACACGCGTTCCCATGCCACAGGTCAGAGGTCAGAGGTTACTGTGTGGAGCTTTTGAGTCCTGCCAGTCTGAAAGGATGTCTGGTTTAAGTGTTTGATTACAATTTAAAGAAAAAAAGTGTTTCCTGCAAGCTCAGGTGTGATAAACACAAGGTTTGTTCATCGCCCAAAATCTCATGAACAATAAGGGTGGGTGGCTCCACAAAATACGCAGGGGAAAAACCTGCATATTTAACACTTCATTTGAGCCATTCATTACGGCAATAAGAGAGGGCTGTTTTGGCACAGTCGATACACCCTCGAAAACGATGTGCAAAATGTCAGACTGTGCTGGCGTGTATGAATAACTGCTGAGTGGGACACACGTTGGCAGTGAGAGGTGTAAACAGGGTGTGTCATCTCACTGTTAAAACAAATCCAGACCGTAAAAACAAATCCAGACCTTAATAACAATTCCAGACCTTAATAACAAATCCAGACCTTAATAACAAATTCAGACCGTATTAACAAATCCAGGTTCTGTCAATTTTGTACAAAAATGAGTTGGTGTCGTAGGTATGTTGTCCATAGGGCACTAAATATACTGTACGTGTTACGTTTTGCACCAACATGCCATTTAAAAGTCTGAGAAAATGTGAGATTTATAGCGTTGCATCTGCTTGGAGCTCACTCACTCTGGTATCTTTGAAGCTCAATGTCCCAGAACCGCTCGGAACGCGGGTAGAACCTTGATAATTTCCGAGGTCACGGAATGTCACGGAGACACATAAACTAGACGAAACGCAGCAATAGATCAAACGTCAAATGACGCATAAATAAAAGTGTGAAAAACATACAGGAGAGGTGGCGCGCGGCTAAAGTAGCGCACTTTGACACGCGGGCGTCAGTTTGACGCAGTTGCGCACAGAGGACCGCGGTTTGTTGCCTCTCTCAAAGCCAGGTTTGGCCGGCTCACAAGGGAGCGGCATTATTGGCTCGCCGCTCAGAAGGTGGGGGGAGGGACTCGGAAACCAGGTAAAATGTCCTCTTCCCTGCCAGGTGCTTTTCTCACTCTCTGCATGGCAGTATGATGAGACAAGCCACGTCTACATATATGCTACAGCCAATACGCGATTTCAGTTTTAATATTGAAGACTGAACCACACTTTTTGGATAAGAGTGGTGATCCCTTCTGTGCAGGAAGCTGAGGTGTATCTGTAAATACACCCTGTGACACAGTAAAGCTGGTCTCATCGTACAGGGGCAGCCTGTAGCGTAGTGGTTAAGGTGCATGACTGGGACCCGCAAGGTCGGTGGTTCTAATCCCGGTGTAGCCACAATAAGATCCGCACAGCTGTTGGACCCTTGAGCAAGGCCCTTAACCCTGCATTGCTCCAGGGGAGGATTGCGCTCTGGATTAGAGTGTCTGCCAAATGCCAATGATGTAATGTAATGTAAAGTCATCTGCCGCAATTAGCTGACCGTTCCCTCCATTTCCCCAGCTACATGGATGATCTGGACAGAATAGCTGCGCCAGGTTACATCCCCACTGACCAGGACATACTGCGGGCCAAAACATCACTCAGAGGGCTCGAAGAGTGCGCCTTCGACATGGGACAGCACTGCTTCAGGTAGTATGCACCGTCATCAGTTAGTATGCACTGCTTCAGGTAGTGCACACTGCCGTTCTCATCGGAGCATTTGATTCAGTGTACTTTGTCAATTAAGAATAGAATGGAATAGCACATCTCCACAAAGTCGTAAGTCGTCGGTGTAATATTTTAACACCAAAATACTATCAAGGAAAACACAACAAAGTTGTGAAAAAGGGCTCAATATAAGAAATTATACTTAGCAATATGGTATATTTCTGCGATGGACTGGCGACCTGTCCAGGGTGTATTCCTGCCTTTCGCCCAATGTATGCTGGGATAGGCTCCAGCCCCCTGCGACTCTGTTCAGGATAAGCGGATTAGGATAATGAATGAATGAATGAATACGGTATATTTGCTAATATAAGAAATTAAAAGCATTTCATTATTATTTCTTGAACCTTTTTCTTCGGTAAATGCAGTACAACAGAAGATTGCCAGCGAGGTGAGTTTCAAGATTTGGAAGTTAAAAAGCGAGCAAATATTTTTCTAGTCGAGAGACAGAAAGGAGATTTTAAGCATCGTTGCAGGACTGGAACGCTTGTTAAGTGGTGGGACAGATAGACAGACAGGAGGCTGTTTGGCTAATTGGACGCAGGACGCTAATGAAGCCTTATGCTCTTCAGCTCAGCAGAGATGACGGGGACTGCTTATGGAAGATAATCATCTAATAAACCAGATGACAAGTTTTACATTTTTCTTCTTTAGTAGAGTCTCCAAACTCCGAAGTAAAACATTTTTTTTCCCAACGCAAGGGGAGGGTCATGCTGTAAAATAATTGCCTGTCTATTGCAGGTGAGTGTTTTGTAAACAGTTTGTACGCACGCTCAATATGTACTCAATTAGTCTGTGTTTCCATTGTTCAATAATGTCTTGGAAACGGTGGAAAACAACATTAATACAACATGTTTGCAGCTGCTTCCATATAAGTACATAATGTATCCATTACATTTTATTGGGTATTCACTAGACTTATTGGTCTTCTGCTGCTGTAGTCCATCCACATCAAGGTTCCACATGCTGTGTGTTCAGAGATGCTCTTCTGCGTACCACTGTGGTAATGCGTGGTTATTCGAGTTACTGTCAGCTTTGACCGGTCTAACAAGGCGTCTTCGCCCACGTAACCTCCGCTCACTGGCGGGTTCCTTTGCACCATTCTCTGTAAACTCAGATCACTTTCATTTATTCCCTATTCTGATGTTTGGTCTGAACAAGAACCGAACCCCTTGACCGTGTCTGCATTCTTTATGCATCGAGTTGCTGGCAGATCTTTCAGTCCGCTAAAAACCAGATCAGCGCTGGAAGTCACAAGAGGACGGGGGTTCATTCAAGAACGCCCCACAGAGGCACAAATCTGAAACCGTTACGTTCAGTTTTCAACTCTGTCTTATTTGTACAGCGGTTTTCACAGAAGACCCTTTCAGAGTAACAGAAGGGAGGAGAGGACAGGGGCGAACTCCCTGAACGGAGCAGTGTTATGCTTTGTGTGGTATCTGTGTGTCTACAACCTGATGTTTTTATCTTTCTCTCTCTCCCTCTTTCCCTCTCTCTTTTCATGGCATGGCCTCTCCCTCCCTTTCTCCCCCCTCTCTCCCTCTCTCTCTCCCTCCCTCTCTCTCACTCTGTCACTCTGTCAGCAGGATATACAGATATACACCAGTTACAAGAAGAAGTATATTACATAGAGTAATCGTTTCGGTGGATTTCCTCCTCTTTGTTGCCTCTCTCAGTCAATACGACCAGTTTGAATCGAGGTAAGGACACCCACGGTTTACCTTTGTTCTTTTGTTTGTTTGATGATTGGTGGATCTGCTTTCTGTCTTCTGTGGGTAAGGTGGCATCACATCTGGCTTGTCATTGGTTCACGTGAGGGAATTCTGTGGGGATTCTGTGGGCTGCTTCAAAATGTTGATTATGGAGCTGGTCTGAACTGGTCAACCGGCTACCAGCTGTTTCAAAACATAGCTTGAGCTGGTCAAACCATACGCAACCTGGATGTGCAGAAATGCCGAGAAAGACATTTGGCTTAAAGGTTTCGGTCACGATAAACGCTCTTTGGTGAGAGTTCGTTGACAGAGGCCCTTAACGAGCATGTGCAAAGACAGAGGTGCTAATGTGTGTGGGGATACCTGTGGAGGTGAAGGATCACTGGACTGTGAGAGCCGTAGTTGAGTAGAGCGGTTTCCAAATAATGTAGGGTCCTCACGCGGACTGACAAATAATGTAGGGTCCTCACACGGACTGACAAATAATGTAGGGTCCTCACACGGACTGACAAATAATGTAGGGTCCTCACACGGACTGACAAATAATGTAGGGTCCTCACGCGGACTGACAAATAATGTAGGGTCCTCACACGGACTGACAAATAATGTAGGGTCCTCACACGGACTGACAAATAATGTAGGGTCCTCACGCGGACTGACAAATAATGTAGGGTCCTCACACGGACTGACAAATAATGTAGGGTCCTCACGCGGACTGACAAATAATGTAGGGTCCTCACACGGACTGACAAATAATGTAGGGTCCTCACACGGACTGACAAATAATGTAGGGTCCTCACGCGGACTGACAAATAATGTAGGGTCCTCACGCAGACAAATTATGAAGGTGTTTTTACAAATGCGAAATAGTGAGGATGACTACTTGAAACATACACCCGACACTTTATGTGTAGATTGCAAGGATTGATACATACAACGTTTTCTGCTAATAATCCTCGTGTATGGCGCCAATTAACGCTATGTAGAAGAATAACTGCAAAAAAGCCAAACGAACGCACAAGCGAACGAGTGAACGAACGAACGAATGAACAAACCAACAGCCGAACAACATGAAAAGAACAATCCAACACGTTTGTGTCAATGACGTTGTCTCGTCTGACAATGAACAGAGCGAGCGTTGTCGTTCGGAGCCCAACTACTGCTCGCTCTGTGTCCATTTCTGCTACATTACACTGGTACGTCCCGACCCTAAACTGCTCCTATTGGTGGAAGGTAGAAGGAAGGAGAATGTTCCTAATTTCCATGCACTATGAGGAAAAGAAGGTTTGCTAGATAGCCAAGTTTTACTAAATGTCATTTATAAATACTTATAAATACTTTTTCCAGAAAGGAAGAAAAACTGAGAGACTGCCCAGTGTGTTATCCGATTGGTTCTGGTGTTGTCACGGTGATATCTTCGGATCATATCAAGACAAGTCCGTAGCTCCAACTGATAATTGGGTTTCATGGGATATTACAGTGCCACTCTCCCTGCCCCTGTCCAGCGACGATTTCGAGAACCTCCTGAGGATGAACTTAAATCTCTTCAAGCTGATTATCAACAACCGCCTCTACCGTTCCATGCCTGTCATCCTCTTCCTCAACAAGAAGGACATCCTGGCCGAGAAGATCCAGACGTCCCACCTGCAGACCTACTTCCCCGAATTCACAGGTAGGGGGGCCGGCTGAGCCCATCCAGGGGCGTGCCGGGTGTGGACAGTGCCTGGGAGGTTGGGTCAGGGGGTAGTCAGGACAGGCACGGGGCATCGATACCTTCTCTGGGGCACCTGACTACCCGAACATCTGTACAGAAGCCATTGGAAGACATCGGGGCGGCCTGTAGCGTAGTGCTTAAGGTACAGGACTGGGACAAGTCAAGTTTGATCCCCAGTGTAGCCACAATAAGATCCGCACAGCCGTTGGGCCCTTGAGCAAGGCCCTTAACCCTGCATTGCTCCAGGGGAGGCCTGTCTCCCGCTTAGTCTAATCAACTGTACATCACTCTGGATAAGAGTTTCTGCCAAATGCCATTAATGTAATGTAATTAGTGCAGCCCTGTATACTGGTGGAAAAACTAAAAAATTTATTTGAAGGCTCCTACATAAGAGCTATAGAACTGCTTCATAAGCACTACTCAAGCATTCATAAGCATTCAACTGTCAAAGGTACAATAGGTCATTTCAGACTCCTAATGGTCAAGAGAGGAATTGCAGCAACAAACACCCTCAAACCACAACACTGTTTATCCCTCCCCCTTGAATAGCTATACAATGTTTTGGTACAGAGTGTCGGTCTGTCAACTGTATATTATTTATAGTATATATATTATGAATTTAAGGACTATAAACACAGGCAGAGGGCGAGTCAACATGTCAGTGAGAGGCGTCCAAGGTGCTTATTGTGCGGCAATCAGCTAACCCTGCCAAGTCCCTCCCTCTGGAGCAGCGAGCCAATTATGCCGCACCACGTGAGCCGGCCAAACTTGGCTTTTGGCAGGACCGGGAATCGAACCCCGGTCCCCGGTGTGCAACTGCAGCAAAATGCAACCGCAAGTCTGCTGCATCTTCGCCTGCTGTGGCCCCATGTAGGCATTTTTTAAATGAGGTTTTTATTCAGCTCCCTGGGACGAAAACACTTGGTGCTTCGGACGGTTAATAGCGTTCGGTGTCGGTTCACAGACGCGGTAAAGCGGCGGGATTGAATACATTTCCCATGAGCCTCTCCTTCGTGGTACAGGCTGTCCTGTTGCCCATGACAACCATACAGCCCCAGATCTGTTGCGTTTTAGTGTGCAATCCCACTGGGAAACGTGTGTGTATGTGTGTGTGTGTGTGTGGTCTGAAAAACAGATGAACCTCTTGACCATGTCTGCATGCTTTTTATGCATTGGGTCGTTGCCACGTGACTGGCTGATGAAGTATTTGCATTAACGAGCTGGTGTACGGGTCTACCTAATTACAGTGCTCACAGTGTACAGTGGTGTGAAAAAGTGTTTGCCCCCTTCCTGATTTCTTATTTATTTGCATCTTTGTCACACTTAAATGTTTCAGATCATCAAACAAATTTAAATATTAGTCAAAGACAACACAAGTAAACACAAAATGCAGTTTTTAAATGAAGGTTTTTATTATTAAGGGAGAAAAAAAATCCAAACCTACATGGCCCTGTGTGAAAAAGTGATTGCCCCCCCCCTGTTAAAACATAACTTAACTGTGGTTTATTCAATTTCTCTAGCCACACCCAGGCCTGATTACTGCCACACCTGTTCTCAATCAAGAAATCACTTAAATAGGACCTGCCTGACAAAGTGAAGTAGACCAAATGATCCTCAAAAGCTAGACATCATGCCGAGATCTAAAGAAATTCAGGAACAAATGACAAAGAAAGTAATTGAGATCTATCAGTCTGGAAAAGGTTATAAAGCCATTTCTAAAGCTTTGGGACTCCAGCGAACCATAGTGAGAGCCATTATCCACAAATGGCGAAAACATGGAACAGTGGTGAACCTTCCCAGGAGTGGCCGGCCGACCAAAATTACCCCAAGAGCGCAGCGACGACTCATCCAAGAGGTCACAAAAGACCCCACAACAACATCCAAAGAACTGCAGGCCTCACTTGCCTCAGTTAAGGTCAGTGTTCATGACTCCACCATAAGAAAGAGACAGGGCAAAAATCCAAGTTCCAAGACGAAAACCACTGCTGAGCAAAAATAACATTAAGGCTCGTCTCAATTTTGCCAGAAAACATCTTGATGTTCCCCAAGACTTTTGGGAAAATACTCTGTGGTCTGACGAGACAAAAGTTGAACTTTTTGGAAGGTGTGTGTCCCATTACATCTGGCGTAAAAGTAACACCGCATTTCAGAAAAAGAACATCATACCAACAGTAAAATATGGTGGTGGTAGCGTGATGGTCTGGGACTGTTTTGCTGCTTCAGGACCTGGAAGACTTGCTGTGATAAATGGAACCATGAATTCTGCTGTCTACCAAAAAATCCTGTAGGAGAATGTCCGGCCATCTGTTCGTGACCTCAAGCTGAAACGAACTTGGGTTCTGCAGCAGGACAATGATCCAAAACACACCAGCAAGTCCACCTCTGAATGGCTGAAGAAAAACAAAATGAAGACTTTGGAGTCAAAGTCCTGACCTGAATCCTATTGAGATGCTGTGGCATGACCTTAAAAAGGCGGTTCATGCTCAAACCCTCCAATGTGGCTGAATTACAACAATTCTGCAAAGATGAGTGGGCCAAAATTCCTCCACAGTGCTGTAAGAGACTCATTGCAAGTTATCGCAAACGCTTGATTGCAGTTGTTGCTGCTAAGGGTGGCCCAACCAGTTATTAGGTTTAGGGGGCAATCACTTTTTCACACCCTTAATAATAAAAACCTTCATTGAAAAACTGCATTTTGTGTTTACTTGTGTTGTCTTTGACTAATATTTAAATTTGTTTGATCTGAAACATTTAAGTGTGACAAACATGCAAAAAAATAAGAAATCAGGCAGGGGGCAAACACTTTTTCACACCACTGTATATTGATCACCATGAGAGCGTTGTAAAGTGACTGGTCCGTTCTCTCCCCCCTGACCCCACCTCTAAGGGAAGCAGGGTGATGCTGAAGCAGCCATGGACTTCATCAGGGGCCTGTTCCAGAGTATCGTGATCGCGGAAGGGAGGCTCGTGTGCGTCCACTTCACCTGCGCCCTCGACCCGGGGAACATTCGCCAGGCCTTCTGCGACATCAAGGATAACGTGCTCGCCTATGTGGTACCAAGGGTGAATGAGGGTCCACAGTGTTGGGGGGGGGGGGGCACGGAACTAAGCTAATTAAGCCCTCCACCGATGTCCGATACAGAGATAAAAAAATAAAAACTAGAATAAAAAAATGCAAAAATGTAATTAAAATTCTTAGGATCCAATTAAGGGTGTAATTAAGCAACCCCAAGTGTAGTTATAATTAAACCAGTGCCATTAAAGTGCCCCTGGTAGGGTGGAGGCCAGGGGTCAGAGACTCTGCTCATAAGGGCTGATGTAATGTAAATTGCGCAATTTTAAAATGGTAATGTGACCGTGTCCTGTTCCTAATCAGCAGTGTGTGTGTGTGTGTGTGTGTGTGTGTGAGTGTGCACAGTTCGTGGATTGTGTGTGTGTGTGTATGCATACAGTTCATGGATTGTGTGTGTGTGTGTGTGTGTGTGTGTGTGTACAGTCTGTGGATTGTGTGTGTGTGTGTGTGTGTACAGTTCATGGATTGTGTGTGTGTGTGTGTGTGTGTGTGTTCTGGGTACAGTAGAATTTACCATAACTGACCTGCTTTCATACACATTTCTCATGATATTACTAGGTTTTAGACACCATACAGTGTGCCGCAAAGCCTACAAAAGAGTTACCCACAATGCCTCACTATAATACACAATCCATACACATCACTATCTCCCAATGCACTGGACATACATCTGCATCTTGCACCTTGTTTTTCAATGGCTTCAGCAAAATACTGTTACTGAGAATAGATTTTACTATTTACAATTGTTTAAAAAACATCATTTTATTTTGAGGACTCATTGTGATGCTGCCCAATAATTAAATTGATGATTTTGAGGCCTGTTAAAAATATACATATCATCAAGTTCCTCCTATCCTTTTCTGGAGATGGAAGTTGCCGTTGGACTGCTGAGTCGCAGATCTTCTGTTGTTGTAGTTTTGCACTCGGAGATCAGTCTTCCTTAATTAGGACATGAACTTCAAATTAGCATGGATTATCCAGGCACATAATCAGACTTAAATAAAATACGATTATTTTCCACAACAATTAGCCTCCGCCTATAAATGCTTGGTAAGACGTAATTAATTAAGAAGCAGCCGCGTTGTGTCTATCGGCACATTACTCATCTCGGCTCGTGAAGGTTGGCCAGATACGCAGTAGGCAGGGAAGCTAACGGGAGTGGAGGCAGTGTTGATTATGACCGTCAGCTTCACGGTGAAAAGATCGTTATCGCCGGTTCCCAGTCACCGACGCGCCGTCCTTTTTCAGAGGGGGGAACTCGGGAGCATCAGATGATTGATGGCCTGGCAGACCCGGGGAAAAAGCCAAGGCCAAGTCCGCAAATAGAATCGTGAACGGAATTTGATTATAAACAAATATTCTGAATCGCATCAAGCGTTGTTTTTGTTATTGTAAGCCCCTGAACACCGCGTTCTGAAAGGCTGAGGGGTTGACAAAGGCGACGGCAAATACCTCGCCCAATTAATTCATTTTTAGAATATTGTGACAGATTTGTGTTCGCGGTACATTCTGCTGTGTTGGGCGAGAGCCACATGGGGGCGCTGACGCACACACTTCAACAGTCTTCAACCTCATCACCCGGGAAAAAAAAAACCTGAAAAAAAAACAACAACATTTTGCAGAATTAAATGTGCATTGCAACTGTTTGGAATGGCATATGCTGTTAAGGTTTTTCATGAACCAGCTTGTTTATGGATCAGCATTGTATTGTAAACGTTATTCCTGATTTTGTGTGTAAAAATGAGGGTGAGAAAACACAACTAGCTTGGGCAGTCCGGAGCGGACCCAAGTGAGAACTGCATTAGGTGATACATTTGAGTATAAAACCCTGGCCCGCGAAAAGCGAGGCGGCGGTTGTTCGTGTACTTGGTTGTTGAAGTCCATGTTGGAGCCATTGGGTAAACTTTGGGGAAAGTCTGAGAAGGAAGGATAATTCTCAACCCAGCAAGTGGCTGTGTGTGTTTCACCGAGTAACTTGTGTTAACAAAGTGCTCCATCCATCCATCCATCCATCCATCCATCCATTATCTGAACCCGCTTATCCTGAACAGGGTCGCAGGGGGGCTGGAGCCTATCCCAGCATACATTGGGCGAAAGGCAGGAATACACCCTGGACAGGTCGCCAGTCCATCGCAGGGCACACACACCGTTCACTCACACACACACTCATACCTATGGGCAATTTAGACTCTCCAATCAGCCTAACATGCATGTCTTTGGACTGTGGGAGGAAACCGGAGTACCCGGAGGAAACCCACGCAGACACGGGGAGAACATGCAAACTCTGCACAGAGAGGCCCCGGCCGACGGGGATTCGAACCCAGGACCTCCTTGCTGTGAGGCGGCAGTGCTACCCACTGCACCATCCGTGCAGCCTAGCAAAGTGCTCTCGCACGTTATTTTGTATTTTGTATCTTGAGTATTTCTATCGAAACAACAGTTGAACAGCTGACGATGCAGAATCCATTCTACAATAAACGGAACTTCATTACTCTCCATGGACTCCTGTCTTTGCCTGCCATTGCCAACTGACAAAGAACGTGTGCACGCTACTGGAAATCCCACATAACAAGGTTAAAGGTGACAACCTCGTTGGGTTCCGGGCAGAAGCAAATACTGGAAATGTGACACCTTTTGTTCTTGGTGTAGGCCTCACCTACATCCTCTGAGCAAGCAGCACACCAAACAACCACAGTGTCACACTGAGGGTTGTGTATGACATCCTGTCTGTGTTGCACAGGCTCTGTTCCTTTTTTCAATTAATCTTTTATATTTAAATATCTGCCGCTCAATACAGTGTGGCTGCCAGCTCCACCGGAGACCTACAGCACTGTGCAGAAGTCTTAGGCACCTGTACAACATTCTGTACAGATACGATTCTTTCAAAAATAATTAAACGAAAGGTCCTAAATAAACGTACATTACATTTTAGTAATTTGGCAGAATAGTTAAAAACTGAATCAAATCAATATTTTTTGTGACCACCCTTCGGTGTTTAAACTGCATTACTTCTCTGAGATGAGCCAATGCTGTCCTGCAGTTCTATAAGGCAATCAGCAGGGAGGTTGTTCCAAGCATGTTGAAGAACACAGTTCTTCTGCAGACTGTGGTTGGCCACTGCTTCTGATCTCAGACAGCCTTGATCAAGTTTTTATTTAAGAAGTATGTCTCTGTAAAATTAAGTCTTTTGGAAAATGAATATTTGGAAATTGAGTTATCCTAACACACACAAAAAAAATGAACATTTGTGTAATAAAGTCTAAAGACTTCTGCGCAGTACTGTAGCCCTCGAGCACGTCGCTCTTAACGCGGAAACGACGGCCCGTTCGCGTTGACTTTTAATTAAAGGATGTTGCGGAGAACAGACAGACTTTGTGCTTGCTGTGAGTTTGGCGCCACGCGTGTTTACACGCGGCGTAGTTCAAACACGCGAGCTGTCAGAAATCCCGCGACTGCGCCGTCGTTATTCCGCTGCGTGTTCTCCAGGGTGGTGCTGCCCTGCCGCGTAGCCCGGCGGACCCAGGGCACAGTGACGGGGAGACTACGGTGTGCACGGAGGTAACAAAAACACGAAAACGCTGACAACACAGGCAGGATAGAGAACATGAAAAACATGAAACCAAACATACTGAGGCGACACTGCGAGATGCAAACCAGGAGTTTGACGCAACATTGGCTCAGGCGGTAAGAGCAGTCGTCTCATTGGCTCAGGCGGTAAGAGCAGTCGTCTCATTGGCTCAGGCGGTAAGAGCAGTCGTCTCATTGGCTCAGGCGGTAAGAGCAGTCGTCTCATTGGCTCAGGCGGTAAGAGCAGTCGTCTCATTGGCTCAGGCGGTAAGAGCAGTCGTCTCATTGGCTCAGGCGGTAAGAGCAGTCGTCTCATTGGCTCAGGCGGTAAGAGCAGTCGTCTCATTGGCTCAGGCGGTAAGAGCAGTTGTCTCATTGGCTCAGGCAGTAAGAGCAGTCGTCTCATTGGCTCAGGCAGTAAGAGCAGTCATATGGTGGTCAGAGGGTTGCTGGTTCGATCCCCCGCCCGGGCTGTGTCGAAGTGTCCCTGAGCAAGACACCAAACCCCCAGATGCTCCTGACGAGCTGGTCAGCGCCTTGCATGGCAGCCAATCGCCGTCGGTGTATGAATGGGTGAATGAGAAGCATCAATTGTACAGCGCTTTGGATAAAGGCGCTATATAGATGCCAACCATTTACCATTTACAACAGGGTGGCCAGGCTGCAACTCGCTATAGCTACCTGCTGTTGGAAAACATGGGAGGCAAGTCCACTACAGCCAAGACTCCCCAGCCCCTCCCTCAACCCCTTTCCCCACACATTGTTTTACCTCCCCACCACACCTAATCACTTTACCCCCTCACCAGATCTAATCACCCCCCTCCCCGCTCCTGTGATGTGTTGTAATGTATGACAACGGCCGTTTGTTCCACTGTCTCCGTTGAGGGACAGGGTATAACCTGTATAATATTCTCCCTCTTTTGCTGGTTCTTGTTGATCTGTACTCGGGGAACAGAACCACTAGTTCCTCTACTATATTAAACTGTCTATTTGAAACAAAGGCGTACCTGCATTTATTTTTTCTCCATTCACATTATACATTCACACATTTCACAAACGCTGTACACCTGCTAAAACAAGCAGAGCATCCTAATCCTGCATCAGTTTCACCCTTCTTCCCTCCATTGGAATTACATGGTACTGCATGTGGTGAAATTTATGTTATGTATGGGATTAGATCCCATGCATTTTGAAATATGGTAGGCGGTCTTTATTTTTTTCAAATATAAAACATTCTACAGGTCCTGGAGCAGCTGTTAAGATAGATGTGATCAAATGAAAAAAAATGAAACTTCCAAAACTCAATCATCAGTTTTGCACCACTTGGAAAAATTCCTAACCTTCAATGTGAACTTCTGTTGACCGGGGGGACAACTGGCTCCATTATCCTTTAATGGCAAAGCTTTGAGTGACGTACAGTCGGGTGCCTCAGCAAAGTGACAGCGACTGCACGTCTACGGCTCTGTTTCTGCACTGACTGATAAGAGCCAAAATGGAGCCCTTTTCTTATGCACGTCACTCAAAGCTGTGCGCACTCAGACAAACACACGCTCTCTAACACACACACACACACACGCTCTCTAACACACACACTCTCTCTAGCACACACACTCTCTCTAGCACACACACACACAAACACAAACATGCACACACACACACACACACACACACTCACAAACATGCACACACACACAAACACACGCTCTATAACACACACACACACACACACACACACAAACACACGCTCTATAACACACACACACACACTCACAAACATGCACACACACACACACTCACAAACATGCACACACACACACACACACACACACAAACACACGCTCTATAACACACACACACACACACAAACACACGCTCTATAACACACACACACACACACACAAACACACGCTCTATAACACACACACACACACACACACTCACAAACATACACACACACACACACACACTCACAAACATGCACACACACACACACACACACACACGCTCTCTAACACACACACACACACTCACACACACACACACACTCACAAACATGCGCACACACACACACACACAAACACGCTCTAACACACACACACACACACACACACACGCTCTAACACACACACACACTCACACACACACGCTCTCTAACACACACACACACACTCACAAACATGCACACACACACACACACACTCACAAACATGCACACACACACACACACACACACGCTCTAACACACACACACACACACACACACACACGCTCTAACACACACACACACACACACACACAAACACACACTCTATAACACGCACACACACACACACACACACACACACACACACACGCGCGCGCGCGCGCACACATTTGCATCCACACAGTCACATAAACACACACACACACATGCAGACGCAGATGGAAATACACACATATTCCTGTTCACGGGCACTACTGCTCTCAGGGCATTATAAGAACAGCATAACCCACATGAGAGAGTGAGCGCGCTGGCAGGGAACACAGGGAGATCATTCGTCTGTAACTTGTCTGTAATTGGTCCGCCGACCGCAAATTGGCCTCCACCGTCTCCGCCGTGCCAGCTCGGACCGAAGGCGCGGTGCGTTTGATTTGTGGCCCGACGCAGAAGTGATTAGCGGCGCGCTCAGAAGCCGGGCGTGGGGGAGGACACAGAACGACAGCCCCGTGATTACCAGAAAACTTTCAGAGATAAAAAAATAAAATTAAATAATAAAAAGCAACGAGGCCACATTTCTCTCTCCATCAAAATCTTTGGGAAAAATTGCCAAATCTTTTTTGGAAGACTTGTTCGCCGTTCTGTTTAATTGCCTTTAATGTCATAGATTGACCTTCCCTCGTTAAGGAGATACAGTTCAGCACATTTTTGGTCTTGTCTTGATAGAGCAACTACCCCCATATAGTCCCTATTTTACACATATAAAAGCACGCGTGTGTGTGTGTGTGTGTGTGTGTGTGTGTATGACGGACAGATTTTCAGATGGAAGCCAGTGCTAAGAAGAAGAAAAAAACCCCCCAAAGGTTACGAAAAGTGACAGGAACTACTGGAATTAATCACAGTGTGAAAAGGACCACTCAGAACCGGGTACAATACATAATGTCAACATTTCTTCAAAAAAATCTCCTTGTCGAAGTCCTATGAATAATATACAAACATGCAATTAGCGTTAACTTTTACAAACAGCCAAGCCTGACCAGTACGTCACATCATTGTTAATTTTAATAAGTTTCGCTATTCACACTTTCTGCACAGCTGCCAGGGTGCTTCCTAATTGCAGTAGTCATTAATCTTACCTCCAAAGAATGACCAAAAACAGGAAAATCATTTTTAATTACACACACAACGAGTTTGAGTATCTCAGAAACTGCCGATCTCCTGGGATTTTCCACGTAGAACAGTCTATAGCGTTTGCAGAGAATAGCACGAAAAAAAATAAAAACATTCAGTGAGCAGCAGTTCTGCAGGCAGAAACGCATTGTTAATGAAAGAGAAGGGCCAGACTGGTCAAAACTGACAGGAAGGTGACAGTAACGCAAATAACCACACATTACAACAGTGGTATGCAGAAGAGCACCTCTGAACACGCAACGCGTCAAACCTCTAAGTGGATAGGCTACAGCAGCAGAAGAATCTAAAAAATAAGTTGAATAAATATTGTTAAGTGGTCTCTGGGTGTATACTCTTAAGTTAACATAAAATCTCTCTCGAGGCATCAGCTCATGAGGATAAATTATAGAGGAGCGAAACAACGCACGTAAAAACACAAACAATAATTAAAGATAGAGCATATTATTCAGTTCCTACACCTCGGGGTTCCTTCCCAGCTTTTGGCAGTATTTCATCCTGCGCTAGCCGTCTACTTGGCCGGGTACTTTGGGACGATTGAGATCCAATCCAAATGGGAGATCTGCTGGCATAGCAAATAAAAATGCGAATTGTTCACAGTAAAAACCAAAGCGCAATAACAAATTCACGAACAGAAAAATTGGAATGGCGTGATATAAATCACAGTTTATATACATATTGGTATAATCACAACAAACAAATAAATACAAGTCTGCCAGATCCCTCTTCTTGTGCGGAAGGGAGAAAGTGTATTAACTTCGACACCTCGTTTTTCAGTGGCCGGTTATTGCACCCCCGAATACAGTTGCATAAGCAGGAACCTCGGTTCACCCCAACCCAAAACCGTTCCTTTCTGTTTCTGTCATTCTGTTTCTCATCACTATCCTTCTTCCTGTCGTCTCCCTTTCTCTCTCCCCCATCTGTTCTCCTTCAATTCAATTGAATCGCTTTATCATCATGGCACGTTATTGCATGCCAATACATAATAAAAATTAACGAAGTATTGTTTGTATAACAGTCAAAAGAAAACAAAGATAATCTAATAGCGATAACCGAACATGCGGTATATCAAAACAACAGCAGAATGAATGATTGGAAAATAGTTCTGAATACAGGAAAATAAGATGAATTATGGGTTATGTTTTCTCTCTGGTTGTGAAGGGCAGGGACACGTGTTCACAGCCAAAGTTATAGACAACCTTTGTTGTGTTTCAGACAGTTTCAGAAAAGCCGGATAACAGTACAGCCTGCATTTTGGAAAGAGGCATTATCCATTTTGTTTGTTTGTTTGTTTGTTATGTTTGTGAGAAAGTGTATCCGTCTCAAAAACGCTGTTAGTTACACGGCCTTCTTCGGGCAGCCAGGTCTGCTGGTGTCGGCATTATTTCTGAGTTTATCTTTCTTTTCTTTTTTTTCTTTCTTTCTTTCTTCACTGAAATCAGATAACCTGCCGCAGCGCCTCCAAATAACACGGCAATTTGCTCTGAACTTTTGTATCCCAGTTTCCCCAAAGAGCGGCATGGTGTTGCTGTAATTTGGTCGGCTCAGACTGGCACGGCGTTGGTGGTCGTGCCGTCCTGGGCGGTGTTAGTGGGGGGTCAGGACCACTGCCTCAGGACCAGCTGAGTGAGGAAAAACTCAGATCGTCACATTTCAGAGCCTTGTAACAGCCATCATTAGGAAGGGGGGGGGGGGGGGGGGGGGGGTTATTTCTCAGATGCTCCCAGAAGTGGATGACTGTTTTCGAATGTGAATAAGCAGTGGATATTTGCCTAATTCAGCACTGCACTTTACATTACAGGCATTTTGGCAGACGCTCTTATCCAGAGCGACGTCCAGTTGATTAGACTAAGCAGGAGACAATCCTCCCCTGGAACAATGCAGGGTTAAGGGTCTTGCTCAAGGGCCCAATGGCTGTGCAGATCTTATTGTGGCTACACCGGGATTAGAACCACCGAGCTTGTGGGTCCCAGGCATGCATCTCAACCACTACGCTACAGGCCGCCCGTTACATGTTCTCCTCTGTGCGCGGAGGATGTCTCTACAGAACTGTAAGTGCAGGGTTTCCCGTGTTAGACGCCGTATCGCGTATCCGCATGATCCCTCTCCGGATTTCTTTTCCCCTCTCTGACTCTCTCTCTCAATACAATAACAGATTTCATTCAATTCAGCGACGCTTTATTGGCCCGACTGCATGACAATGAGACAAATGGAAGACCGATTCAATACAATTAAAATTTAAAAAAGTAAAAAAAATAAAAAAATTCAATACAGAATGGAACGGGAGACACCTATGCAAGTTAAACGAAGCAATATTTAACAAAATAATAATAATGCTTCAGAGTTAAATGAACTCTCTCTCTCTCTCTCTATCCCCCCCCCCCCTCTCTCTCTCCCCCTCTCTCTCTCTCTCGCACTGGTGACGGCTGCATCAGTAGACACTGGAGTTAATCAAAAAGGAAACGGACTAATAAAAATGGTGATATTTTGTGCTTGCAGGGCCCCTGGGTCCTCTCTGTATCTGTGCAGCAGCTCTCGGCTAACACTGGATCTGCCCTGGCTGCCATCATTAATGTAGAAGATGTTTAATGAGTAGTTACAAGGTCTAAGACCTTTAACTACTGTCTCATATAAATAATTCAAACGTCTGTGAGAGAGGGGGAGGGAGGGAGGCAGGGAGAGAGGGGATAGAGAGTGGTAGAGAGTGAGACTGAGAGAATGTGAGAGACAGAGAAGAGGAGAGGAGAGGAGAGAGAGAATGTGAGAGAGGAGAGGAAAGGAGAGAGAGAGTGTGAGAGAGACAGAGGAGAGGAGAGGAGAGAGAGAGACCGAGAGAATGTGAAAGAGACAGAGGAGAGGAGAGGAGAGGAGAGAATGTGAGAGAGAGGAGAGAGACCGAGAGAATGCGAGAGAGACAGGGGAGAGGAGAGGAGAGGAGAGAGAGAGCAAGAGAGAGAGGGAGAGAGGGAGAGGGGGAAAGGGAGAGAGAGTGAGAGGGGAGAGAGGGAGAGGGGGAAAGGGAGAGGGAGAGAGTGAGAGGGGAGAGAGGGAGAGAGAGGGAGTGAGGGAGGGAGAGAGAGAGGGAGGGGGGAGAGAGAGAGGGAGAGGGGGGAGAGAGGGAGAGAGAGGGAGAGAGAGGAGAGCACGAGAAGGCAGCCCCGAGTTGGTGAACTGTGAATACAATTGCATAATAACCTCTTTCTCCGGCCCGGGTGTGTGAGTATGGAAATGTGTTGGTGTCTGTCATAACTCTCAGACTCCGCGCCAGCGGTCAGTCAGTCAGACGGCCCCTGCACTTCTATTACAATCTCAAACAGGCAATGAGGCTCCAGCACTGGGGCCAATTTTATTGAGCTCGCTTGGGACCTGTGGAGACGTTTGGGAGTTTCAGGAGCACCTGACCTTCATCGCGGTCTATAGTGTGTTATAAGGACTACGTCTGTGGCTGTTATTTTGGCTGTTTTTTTTGTTTTGTTTTTTCTTATAAGGACTATGTATCGATATTTACCGGCTTTAACTGAGACGTGGCTCTCACCTGAGAACACGGCCACCCCGGCTGCCCTTTCCTCTGCCTTCTCTTTCTCCCACACACCCAGATCCTCTGGCAGAGGAGGTGGCACAGGTCTCCTAATCTCATCCTCATGGAGATCTAGTGTCTTCTCCTCATCCCTCTCCTTCTCCTCTTTTGAATTTAATGCGGCTTCTGTTACTCTGCCGTGCAAACTGTTTGTTATTGTTGTTTATCGCCCCCCGGGTCCTCTGGGAAACTTTTTGGATGAGATGGACATCCTCCTCAGCTCCTCACCTGTCAATGACACCCCCCTGATCCTCCTGGGTGACTTCAACCTCAACTCAGAGTCCACCCAGTCTACCTTTCTCTCCCTCTTCTCTTCTTTTGACCTTACCCTCACTCTTTCCCCTCCCACCCACAAAGCAGGCAACCTTCTTGACCTCATCTTCACAAGGAGCTGCACAACAACCAACCTCTCTGTAACACCACTCCATATATCTGACCACTCCTTCATCTCTTTCTCTCTTCCACTCTCCTCTAACACCCATCCATCTCTCCCACCATCCACTGTCACCTGTCGACGGAACCTACGACACCTGTCTTCCTCCACCCTCTCATCTACAATCCTCTCCTCCCTACCATATGCGGAGTCTTTCTCTCGACTGTCTACCGATGATGCGGCTACAACTCTCATGTCCTCCCTCTCATCTTCCTTTGACTCTCTGTGTCCCCTCACCACCAAACTAGCTCGGGCCTCCCCCCCCAGTCCTTGGCTTTCTGATGCTCTACGAGCTGTCCGAACTGAACTGCGGGCGGCGGAGAGAAAATGGAAAAGGTCCTGTCTCCCCAGTGATATAGCTTCCTTCCATGCCCTCTTATGATCTTTCCATTCCTCTGTCTCTCTAGCTAAATCTTCCTTCTTTCACTCGAAAATTAACGCGGCCGCCTCTAATTCCCGCAAACTGTTTTCAACTTTCTCCTCTCTTCTGGCCCCCCCTCCCCCCCCACCCCCCTCATCACTCACACCTGATGACTTTGTCTCCTTCTTTGAAAAGAAGGTCGATGCTATTCGCAATTCCTTCTCCCAACCCTCCACCCCTGCTCACCCTCCTACCCTCCCCAACTCCCTAACCTCCTTTTCTCCCCTCTCTGACGCCGACACACTGAAACTCCTTACTTCCCACCGCCCAACCACCTGTCCTCTTGACCCCATCCCCTCTCCCCTCCTACAATCTATATCTGAGGACATTCTCCCTCTCCTCTCTAATCAACACCTCCCTCTCTTCCGGCACCATGCCCTCTTCCCTGAAGAGGGCCAGAGTCACTCCCCTCCTCAAAAAACCTACTCTTGATCCCTCTGCCCTGAACAACTACCGGCCTGTCTCTCTTCTTCCCTTTCTCGCTAAAACCCTGGAACGGGCGGTCTGCTCCCAACTGTCCACTTATCTTCTCCACAACAATCTCCATGACCCCAACCAGTCTGGCTTCAAGAGTGGCCACTCCACTGAAACCGCCCTGCTCGCGGTCACTGAGGCACTCCACTCTGCTAAAGCAAAATCCCTCTCCTCTGTCCTCATCTTCCTCGACCTGTCAGCCGCCTTCGATACAGTCAACCATGAGATTCTGCTCTCATCGCTGTCTGGGATGGGTGTCACAGGTTCTGCACTCGCTTGGTTTTCCTCCTACCTCTCTGGTCGCTCCTACCAGGTGACTTGGAGGGGCGCACTCTCCGACCCTGAACCCCTACGAACTGGAGTCCCGCAGGGCTCGGTTCTTGGGCCTCTCCTCTTCTCGCTATACACCATGTCCCTTGGTTCTGTTATCTCTTCCCACGGCTTCTCTTATCACTCCTACGCTGATGACACCCAACTCTTCATTTCCTTCCCCCCCGACACCCAAATCACCACACAGATCTCTGCCTGCTTGGCTGATATCTCTGCGTGGATGACTTCCCATCACCTGAAGCTCAACCTTGCCAAAACTGAGCTTCTCTACATCCCTGCTAAGTCCTCTCCGTCAATCGACCTCTCACTGACTGTGGAGGACTTTGTAGTTTCCTCCTCCCGTACGGCAAAGAATCTTGGGGTGACTCTTGATAACTGCCTCTCCCTGGCTCCACAAGTATCCTCCACTGCCAGAACCTGCAGGTTCTTTCTGTATAATATATGTCATGTCACCCCGCTTCTCATTGGCCTCCACTGGCTTCCTATTGCCGCACGCATCCGATTCAAGGCCCTAGTGTTGGCATTTCAGGCTGCTAAGGGGACTGCCCCACATTACATACAATCCCTGATCACTCCCTACTCCCCAGCTAGACCACTCCGGTCTGCCAGCTCTGGTCGCCTTACGGTTCCCTCTCTACGGGCACCTGGCAGTCGAGCTGCACGTTCACGCCTGTTTTCCGTTCTGGTTCCTCAGTGGTGGAATGACTTGCCTACCACTGTCAGGACAGCAGAATCCCTCCCCCTATTTCGACGCAGACTCAAAACACACCTCTTCAAACTCTACCTTAGTCCTCCCTCCTGATTTACCCCGCCCCCCCCTTCTGATACCCCTATCCCTGTCTAACCCCCCCCCCCCCCCCCCCCAAAAAAAAAAAAAAAAAAAAAAAAAAATTGCACTTATGATGACGACTATATGTTTAGAACAGCAGTCCAGGTGTATTTTCCTAGTTCTGGATGTGATGCTTTGACTTGTGGTAGAACCTATGCACTTGTAAGTCGCTTTGGATTAAAAGCGTCTGCCAAATGACTAAAATGTTAATGTAAATGTAAATGCTGGAGGGGGCGCGAACGACCGCAGCGGATGCCGCGTGTCGATTGGCTGAAAGCGGGACGCGAGAGTCTCGGTGAAGCGAATCTTTCCCCCAATCACGCCATTCCCTTCGCTCCGCTTGGTTTTTGTTGCCCTCCACAGCACCCCGAGGGCAGACGGCCGTTCCACCCTCTAAGATGAGCGTTGCTCCAATGGGCCCATTTCAGTCAAGATTGCCTTTCCCCAAACGCCCTGGACTGAGCTGAAAACTATTATTTGTTATTGCTTTTTTTGGTTTGCTTTTTTTAAGTTAGCAAAACAAAGAGGGGAAAAAAAACCCCCAAAATGGAGCAGGTGAGCCTTGAGCCCGGGCCTCCCTGCATGAGAGACAGCCACACTCACCACTCACCACCACTCCAAACCTGCGGGGAGGTGCCTCTTCAGGATACAGTACTCATTGAAATATTTGTTCCCTGATTGATTAGCAGACATGCGGGCTGCTTCCTGGACGCTGTGGAGGGTGAAAATATAACCAACCGTCCAGTTCCCAGAACGAGTGGAGGACAGGCGGGGGGGGATAAAGTCTGGGCCAAGCCTGGGGCGGATTCCCGAAATGACCCCAGTGGAACGGTGTGGGATAATGATGCCCTTGCCAGGGCTCGATGATTTTGGGGAAGTGTGATTAAATTAATAAGTCTAATTACCAAAGGTATTAGGGCCAGGGTTTAGCTTCATCAGCTGTTCTGGGAACACAGGACAAAGACGTGACTAAATTGTTCAAAATTATCCTCATTAGATAATTAGAGCTGGTGTTTTCTGTCTACCATACACACACTGAAAAATACACACACTCACACACATACACTCACTCACACACACACACTCACCACAAACCCATACACACAATGCACATGTGTGCGCGTGTATGTGTGTGTGTGTGCGTGTGTGTATGTGTGTGTGCGTGTGTATGTGCATGTATGTGAGTGTGCGTGTATGTGCATGTATGTATGGATGTGCGTGTGTGTGTAAGTGTGTGTGTATGTGTGTGTGCGTGTATGTGCATGTATGTATGGATGTGCGTGTGTGTGTAAGTGTGTGTGTATGTATGTGTGTTTGTGTGCGTGTGTGTGCGTGTGTATGTGCATGTATGTGAGTGTGCGTGTATGTGCATGTATGTATGGATGTGCGTGTGTGTGTAAGTGTGTGTGTATGTGTGTGTGCGTGTATGTGCATGTATGTATGGATGTGCGTGTGTGTGTAAGTGTGTGTGTATGTGTGTGTGTTTGTGTGCATGTGTATGTGCATGTATGTGTGTGTGCGTGTGTATGTGTGTGTGTTTGTGTGCGTGTGTGTGTATGTGTGCAAGTGGGTGTGTGTTTGTGTGTGTGTGTTTGTGTGCGTGTGTGTGTGCGTGTGTGTGTGTGTGTGTGTGTGTGTAAGTGTGTGTGTGTGTGTGTATGTGTGTGTGAGTGTGTGTGTGTATGTGTGTGTGAGTGTGTGGAATCAGCTCGTCAGGAGCATTTGGGGGTTAGGATTCTCGCTCAGGGACACTTCGACACACTTCCACACACCCAGGGCGGAATCAAACCAGCAACCCCCCGACCGCCAGAAAACGAGCATTAAACTGAAAAATTTAAACTGACGTCGACAATTTCCCAGCTGGATATCGACAGTATATATTGTTTATATACATATTTCTTCATATGCAGGCGTGCATACTGTTCGGCCACCTTTTAAGCAAAAATGATCATTTCAGAAATGTCCAAATAATTGCGTGGATTAAAATGAGCAATACGATAGGCACACAAACACATTAACGGCTAAAAATGTGTTTGATCTCGGCTGCAACGAGCCTTTAATTAAACGTAGAATGCAGAAAGCATCCTGCGTGTTAAACTCCGCCACGGCTGCCGCGTGTGAGCTGTGACAATACTGCGCTCTTGGCCCGCGCGCAGACCTTTTTTTAAATATCCATTTGAGCCGCTGAATGCTCTCGAAAGTGCTTTTTCTCCAGGGTGCAACAGCAGAGGCCCGGTGGACACGGAACGTACTGTACAATCAGAAACAATTTGGCTTTCCTTTCAAGTCCTCACCTTTCCCCATTTGCTCTGATTATTTTTACCCCTCTCACCCCGGGCGCCTTCCCCGGTTGCTGCTTTTAAAACGTTATATTTAGAAGAGAAAACAGAAAGAAACGGCCTCGTCTCAAGCCTCAAGCCTCGTGATGGAGCTTTGGCCTGCTGTGTGTTTGTGTGTGTGTGTGTGTGTGTGCACAATGTGTGTGCTTGGAACAGCCTATTATGTGCAGGTGTGAGCAAGGGGAGTCTTTGAGTGGGTGTGTGTGTGTGCTCAACATGTGTGGGTGTGTGTGTGTGTGTGCACAATGTGTGTGCTTGGAACAGCCTATTATGTGCAGGTGTGTGTAAGTGGTGTGTTTGAGTGCGTGTGTGTGTATGTTCAATATGTACCGGTGTGTGTGCACAATGTGTGCTTGTTTACAAGTGTGACTCACGTCCAAACGATCAGTTTTTCCAGTACGGCGAGGTGGACTTCACGCTCTGGGTTGAACGATAGCTGTATGTTTGCTCATGAGCTCTGTGAACAGAAAGATACAGCCGACCTTTAAAGGCCTTTTGCCCTGTAGTGCTCCGGGCTGCAATGGGGGCGTCGTTGACTCAGGCAGTTGTCTGGCAGTCGGAGGGTTGCCGGTTTGATCCCGCCCTGGGTGTGTCGAAGTGTCCCTGAGTAAGACACCTTACCCTCAAATGCTCCTGACGAGCTGGTTATCGCTGTGTGTGTGTGAGAGTGTGTGTGAGAGAGTGTGTGTGTGTGTGTGTGTGTGAGTATGAACGGGTGAACGAGAAGCATCAGTTGTACAGCGCTTTGGATAAAGGTACTATATAAATGCCATTTACCATTGAATGGTTTTATACGGGCGGCATGGATGGTGCAGTGGGTAGCACTGCCGCCTCACAGCAAGGAGGTCCTGGGTTCGAATCCCCGTCGGCCGGGGCCTCTCTGTGCACGGAGTTTGCATGTTCTCCCCGTGTCTGCGTGGGTTTCCTCCGGGTACTCCGGTTTCCTCCCACAGTCCAAAGACATGCATGTTAGGCCGATTGGAGAGTCTAAATTGCCCGTAGGCAATGAGTGTGTGAGTGAATGGTGCGTGTGCCCTGCGATGGACTGGCGACCTGTCCAGGGTGTATTCCTGCCTTTCGCCCAATGTACGCTGGGATAGGCTCCAGCCCCCCTGCGACCCTGTTCAGGATAAGCGGGTTAAGATAATGGATGGATGGATGGTTTTACACGCTCTGGCCCTGAGACAGACTGAGCTTCTGGGCTCATCTCATCCAGCTGCAGCATGAAGCACCAGTTAATCACTTAGTTCAGGGCCACCCAACCCTGCTGCTGGAGATCTACCGTCCTGTAGGTTTTCACTCCAACCCCAACAAAGCACACCTCATTCAACAGCTAGAGTGGGGCTGCCCAACCCTGTTCCTGGAGATCTACCGTCCTGTAGGGTTTCACTCCAACCATAACAAAGCACACCTCATTCAACAGCTAGAGCAGGGCTGCCCAACCCTGTTCCTGGAGATCTACCGTCCTGTAGGTTTTCACTCCAACCCCAACAAAGCACACCTCATTCAACAGCTAGAGCAGGGCTGCCCAACCCTGTTCCTGGAGATCTACCGTCCTGTAGGTTTTCACTCCAACCCCAACAAAGCACACCTCATTCAACAGCTAGAGTGGGGCTGCCCAACCCTGTTCCTGGAGATCTACCGTCCTGTAGGTTTTCACTACAACCCTAACAAAGCACACCTCATTCAACAGCTAGAGCAGGGCTGCCCAACCCTGTTCCTGGAGATCTACCGTCCTGTAGGTTTTCACTCCAACCCCAACAAAGCACATCTCATTCAACAGCTAGAGCAGGGCTGCCCAACCCTGTTCCTGGAGATCTACCGTACTGTAGGTTTTCACTCCAACCCCAACAAAGCACACCTCATTCAACAGCTAGAGTGGGGCTGCCCAACCCTGTTCCTGGAGATCTACCGTCCTGTAGGTTTTCACTACAACCCTAACAAAGCACACCTCATTCAACAGCTAGAGCAGGGCTGCCCAACCCTGTTCCTGGAGATCTAACAGTCCTGTAGGTTTTCACTCCAACCCTAAACAAAGCACACCTCATTCAACAGCTAGAGCAGGGCTGCCCAACCCTGTTCCTGGAGATCTAACAGTCCTGTAGGTTTTCACTCCAACCCTAACAAAGCACACCTCATTCAACAGCGAGAGCAGGGCTGCCCAACCCTGTTCCTGGAGATCTACCGTCCTGTAGGTTTTCACTCCAACCCTAACAAAGCACACCTAATCTCGAGATCTTGTTGAGCTGCAAATTTGTGGAATCAGGTTTGCCAAACTAGTGCTGGAGTGAAAACCTGCAGGATTGGCCTAAACCTCAAGGCTGGCAAAAAACTATGTACTGTAGTGTACCTATAGTCCAAATTAAAAATGGTATCACCTGCAGGACACGAGCCAGACTACAGGGCAGCGCTCCGATCAAAGTAATTCAGTTGTGTTTGATCAGTGCGTCCCCCTGCCCGGACACTCTGCTCTCCGATCAGAGGAGCTCTCAGCTCTCTGTAGGAGTGTGAAAACTCTCTAATTACTGAAATAATAGGTTTGTGTGTCGTCCTGGTTTTTTTTTTTTTTCTTGTTTTTTTTTTGGTTGTTTTGCTTAGATTTTTCTATCTCTCACACTTCCCACCGAATCCCACGCTCCGATTTGTGAAATGCCAAGCTGCCTTCAAACAGCGACACTAACAAAAACACACAAAAAAAAAGAAGAAGAAGAAGAAGAAGAAGAAGGCTGCATTCTCTGACCGTGTTACATCACAGATTGCCGGTTATGACAGAAGCGCTTCCGCAGAAAGTTTAGCAAAGCAGGTAAAGTTAATCACGTGATCACAAGTGCAAGCCTCAACCAAGCTGGCTCAACCACAAGTACGATCAGCTAATGCTGTGTGCTCGATATGACTTTAAAGATCCTAACAAAAACCTTTTTTTTTTTTTTTTTAAATGGAAAACATCTCAGATGATGTCCGTCTCTTGCAGCAATCGCTGGCATTTCCATCCTGGGGACTCACAGACTCACGCAGCAGGCATAGTCACAGGTTGTGGTCATGGGGGGGGCTTTGCTACACAAAGGACATGCCAGAACACTTGAGATGAAAATCGGTTTGGACGGGTGCTCACGGCGATCAAGCGAAGACTGGGGATTTTTTCAAAGAATTTTCTCAAAATCGTGATAACTTTGCATCGGTTATGCCCGGTGTACATTACGTGACTAAATGTCCTGTAGTGCACGCAAAGGCGTAACCATACAATGGGGTGAGACAAACAAGTAGGTGGGTGTGAAAAGACTAAAATGACTCTTCAGATGTTGCACAGTAATGATCTGCCAGTTAGACTCACTGCAGCAATGTTCTTGGAGCGTTGTTCTCTGGCGTTCGAAGTCTCTCGGGTGGAGGTCACACAGGGGGGGTGAAGTACAGTATCTCGAGTCTCGGGCAGGATGCAGTCCTTCCTTCTGCAAGCAGACACATGCTGACACCTGAAAACAGGATGGAGGGAATGCGTGAAACAAAAGAATGGATGAAAAAGGCCAGACAAGAAACAGGGGATTTGATGTAGAGGGAGAAGAGGAAGGACCAAGCACTGACCCCTGGGGCACACCGGTAGAATTACTACACAGGAAAACATCCAGCACTAAACCAACTCTGACAGGATGGATTTTACTCTGACAGAGTATATCTGATTCCACTTAATCTCAAATAGACTCTGTTACATGTTGCATGAATGCTGAGCGTTATATGCAGCACTGTGCAGAAGTCTTAGGCACCCTAGACTTTATTATATATATATATGTTTACTTTTTTTTGTGTGTGTTAGTATAAAATAACACATTTGAGATTTCCAAATATTCATTTTCCAAAAGATTTAATTTACAGAGACATCTTTGTATTTAATTTGAAAAAGTAATATTACTGTAAGCGATTGACAAATTTTTACATAAAACAATTGATCAAGCCTGTCTGAGATCAGAAGCAAGGAGCCAACCAAAGTCTGCAGAAGAACTGTGGCAAGTTCTCCAACATGCTTGGAACAACCACCCTGCTGATTGTCTTATAGAACTGCAGGGCAGCGTTGGCTATCTTAGAGAAGCGATGCAGTTTTAACGTCGAAGGGTGGGCACAAAAAATATTGATTTGATTCATTTTTAACTATTCTGCCAAATTACTGAAATGTAATGTAAAATGTATAGTATGTTTATTTAGGACCTTTCATATAATTATTTTTGAAAGAATCTTGTCTGTACAGAATGTTATACAGGTGCCTAAGACTTTTGCACAGGGTTCTACACTGCAACCAGCCCTGCAATTTGGAAGGAGCGTCTGGTAGGCTATGGTGCAGGGAGAGATAATGAAGTTTCTGAGAGATGAATATTTCATTGTTACTGAATAGGTCAGCGAGGAGTACTTCTTGTTTAATCTGATGTGCCAGTTTTTTCCTGGTTTAGTCACTGCTCCTGTAACTTCTGGATTGACGCACCCGAAAAGAACATGAATCATAAGGGTAATTTCATTTTCTGAAAGCATGTTCAATCCTCACATTTCTGGCTCCGAGCCTCCCACACACACACACACACACACACACACTCACACCCCAACTTTATTTGTCTATAGATAATTGGACAGCCTGCCAACCCTTCTCATTGAAACCCATCTTATTACAACAGGTTGTCAGGTAGCGCTTGAGAAATGGAGAACTGAGTTTTATTTTTGAACTCCGCTACGGTGAAGGAACACTAATAAACCTGACAGGGGAGGGAAAGGGGAGCAAAATGCCGGAAAGAGCCGGAATTCTGCCCAATTATCCCAACGTTTGCCATGCAAATGGCCCTTTCTAAAGACTGGGAGAGGGAAGAGTGTGAGGGACATGGGGAGAGAGAGAGAGAGAGAGAGAGAGCGAGAGAGCGAGAGAATGAAAGAGAGAGCGAGAGAGAAAAGGTAACAAGGTAAGCCTTTGATCACAGGAGGCTTAGTCCAGATACATACCCCCACTCCCCTCACCCACGAACCCCACCTCCTGCACCCCCACCCCCACCCCTACGGGCTGATCGCTACATGCCATCGCTGTGCAATCTTCTCTGAAGTCTAAAAATAAACAGTAATGTTTGTCTGGTTATTGTCATAACAAGCAAACGTTGCTGGAAAATCTGCCTTTTGGGGTCAGTATATATGGCCTGGGCCACGAAGCGTAACACGTTCAGGAGGGCGTAACGTGCTCAGGAGGGCGTAACGCGCTCAGGAGAGGCGTAACGCGGGGGTGGGAGAGGCGTAACGCGGGGGGGTGGGAGAGGCGTGAGTCACGTCCCCCCCGCGCCTCTGGCAGCCGCGGGCCCACCCGCCGCCGTCGCCACGGTTACGCTCGTTAAGCGCGGCGCGGGGGCTGCAGAACCCCCGGGTTCCTTCCTGCTCGTTATCAGTAGGCCCCGCCTCTCTGACCTCGATGTGCGGATATCAACGGGAGGGGGGGGGGGGATGTGGGGGCACCCGTCCGTCAACTGTCAGCCGGAGACACGGAGTGGGACCGAGGAACCTGGCCGGGAACGCCGGGAACGCCGGTCCGTCAGTTCACCGGTGTGTGCCGGCGCAAACGGCCCACAGTCCCGCCCTGTTCCCCGCGATCACCACGGCCTTCTTATGCAAAGTCAACACGTGTTTTGAAGGGGAAGTAGGCCAAGAGAGACAGAAAGAGGGGGCGAAAGAGGGAGAGAGAGACAGATAGAGAGAGAGGGAGAGAGGGAGAGAGAGCAACAGAAAGGGAGAGAGAGAGAAGGAGAGAGACAGATAGAGAGGGAGAGCAAGAGAATGAAAGAGACAGAAAGTGAGACAGAATGAACGCGAGGCGGCTGTTTATGAAAGAAAAATGAGAATGAACCAATAAAAGACAAAAAATCTTTTTTTTTGTTAAAAGCAATGAATGAGAAAACAGACGATAGAGGAAAAACATTCGCACACACACAGACACACAAAATAAAAACAAACCCCCATGACATCACCGGGCTCAGAGAGGCGTCTCCCCGGGGTCAGGCACGCTCTCCGGCACGCGCTCCGGGCCGCGGCGGCCGGGCTATAAATACCGTAAACACTCGTCTCCGCAGCGCGGGAACGTGACTCACCCCCGCCGTGAGTCTGAGGAGGCCCTCGTGTCGCTACGTCTCTCTGAGGAGCGGGGAGGCCGCACGCTCTCCCTTCTCCCCTTCTCCACCTCTCCCACTATAATTACAACTGCATGTTATTTCAATTTGGTGCAGGAGAGTGGGAGGAGTGTGTGTGTGTGTGTGTGTGTGTGTGTGTTTCACATTCAATGCCTTCTCCACTACTTAACGTCTTTTTTAAATTGTTCAGCAGTGGTCTGCAACAAAAGGTCTGATTTTAAGCCTTGGACAGCTCGTATACTCGTTATATTTTATATACTGGCGCGTATTAGCAGAAGCCATGATGTTCATAAGACCCTTTGAAAGAGTCAACCTTTTGGAAACGTGTTTTTTTTTTTTTTTTTTTTTTCAACATTCCAAGTCCCCAGTGTTCTAGAACTCTGTGAATTGAAACGTTCTCCTCGATGACCAGCGGTCGCTGTCGCACCGGCGTTAGAATGTTCAGCTCAGAACATTCTAAATCACATTATTTGTGACCTCACACCTCAAAGGGTTGAGTGCGCCGCTCGCTCAGGATTTGAACCAGCAACTCCGGAGGCTGGAGCTCGAGTTCCCCGAAACATTACTGACCGCTGTTGCCTGACTACAATATCATCAGGCCCTCATTACCCCCGCGGTAAGAGGTTTCCCCAGAATGCAGCGGAGAGCGGCTACAACGCGTTCAGCCTCTGTGCCCGCCAAGGTCAGGGCCGGCCGCGGCAAGTGAGATTATTACACCCCACTGACCCTGGAGAACGCGGCCAATTTCCCCCGAGCCCTGCACACTCAAGGCCTGGTCCCCTCCGCGCGCTGTGATTGGATCAGCTCCGCGAGATTAAGTTCTCCCAAGTGATGGGAGTTCACCTCGTCACCTGTAATACACTCTCCTGCACACACACACACACACACACACACACACACGCACGCACGCACACACACACACACACTCACTCACTCACTCACTCACATGCCCATTTGGGTTAAGTACTGGTCTGGGCTGTGGACAGACAGATAGATAGAGGTCAGAAAGAGGGAGAAAGAGGGAGAAAGAGGAGAGAGGGCGAACGATTGTGTCAGACAGAGGGGAGACTCGTGTCATGATCTAAACAACAACTTAAACCTACACACTCATGATGCAGACAGCCTTCAAACATTAACCCAAAATGAATTCATCCCATTTACAGTACTAATCTCGGTTGTTGTTGGGTTTTTTTTACCCTTTAAGGTGTGAGGTCACAAATATGTGATCGGAGTGCTCTAAACGGAACACTGTAATGCTGATGTCACAATCACAGCTGGCGACTGAAAGCAGAGTTCTAGAACACTGACCTTGTAGAGTGCTGAAAAAATAATAATAAACAGCAGAAAATCTCTCGTCAAAAAACAAGGGAAAGGCAACAGACAGTCAACGGTCTGTAGTGGCCACATTACGCGCAGTAAGAGAGAATCACACGTTCTACCTGTGACTCACACACCTACCTGACAGGGCAGAAGGCTGCAGAGTAAATCTGGCTTCTGGTTCCACGTGCAGAAACAAAAACGCTGCAGAAAACAAGAAATGCGTAGGAAAGTGGGAAAAAAAAATTAATGGAAATATAAATATAACAGTTGTAAATTCACAACAATCGAAGCAATAACAAAACAAAAATGCCGCCGAAAATAAGAAATGCATTGGACACAAAGAAAAACAAGTACAATAGTCATACATTCATAACATTTCTCAACAATCACCAATCTTACGTTGTACTTTGGTATTTCTCCCTGTCAGACTGCCACGGCTGTCACTGGCCTCACTCAAAGGCACTACTTTCGACAAAGAAAGGGCTCATTGAACATCAAGCTCATTATTCAACATTTGTTAAAGAATGCAGTTTGGATTATCCCCCGCAAGAATGAAAAAGCTATTAAAAAAAAAAAATTTAAAAAATTGAAAATGAAAAAGTGATAAAACAAAGAGACAAAAGAAAACCAGAAAAGAACTCAGAGCTTTACAAACATTCACAAAGAGAGAGAGAGAGAGACAGCGGGAGGGAGAAAGAACGAGATTAAAGATTTCAATCAAACTAATCCTCTCCTATCCTTTCATATGTTGCAGATTAGATTCACAAACCAAGAGGACGGGACAGGAGAGAGAGGAAGAGAAGGAGAAAGAGAGAGAGACTTTTGACTTTTAAAAACCATTTAATGAACGAAACATTAAAAACAAAGACCATAGTATGTCTACAGTCATATCAAATGATATTGTCTAATCAACCAAAAACCAAAACTTTTAAAAAATCCAACAAGAGACAAAAAATGAATGAATAATTGAAACAAGACTCAGGCAAAGAACCAAGATGCACTTGTTTTCAAGTGTAATCACCAACTCTCCATCTCTCAGTCGGCAAAGTACCTCCTTAACTGAGACAGAGAGAGAGGGACAAAGAGAAGGACAGAGGGACATTAAGACAGGGGGAGAAACCGGCGTGATGGGTGAACACATCCGGCCGTCTGCGATCACAGGATCTACTGACAGGCACCAGCACAGTGCTGTCACCAGGTATAGAGGCTCTACTGACCGGCACCAGCACAGTGCTGTCACCAGGTATAGAGGATCTACTGACAGGCACCAGCATAGTACTGTCACCAGGTATAGAGGATCTACTGACAGGCACCAGCACAGTGCTGTCACCAGGTATAGAGGCTCTACTGACCGGCACCAGCACAGTGCTGTCACCAGGTATAGAGGATCTACTGACAGGCACCAGCATAGTACTGTCACCAGGTATAGAGGATCTACTGACCGGCACCAGCACAGTGCTGTCACCAGGTATAGAGGATCTACTGACAGGCACCAGCATAGTACTGTCACCAGGTATAGAGGATCTACTGACAGGCACCACCAGCACAGTACTGTCACCAGGTATAGAGGATCTACTGACAGGCACCAGCATAGTACTGTCACCAGGTATAGAGGATCTACTGACAGGCACCAGCACAGTACTGTCACCAGGTATAGAGGATCTACTGACAGGCACCAGCACAGTACTGTCACCAGGTATAGAGGATCTACTGACAGGCACCAGCACAGTACTGTCACCAGGTATAGAGGATCTACTGACTGGCACCAGCACAGTACTGTCACCAGGTATAGAGGATCTACTGACAGGCACCAGCATAGTACTGTCACCAGGTATAGAGGATCTACTGACCGGCACCAGCACAGTGCTGTCACCAGGTATAGAGGATCTACTGACAGGCACCAGCATAGTACTGTCACCAGGTATAGAGGATCTACTGACAGGCACCACCAGCACAGTACTGTCACCAGGTATAGAGGATCTACTGACAGGCACCAGCACAGTACTGTCACCAGGTATAGAGGATCTACTGACAGGCACCAGCACAGTACTGTCACCAGGTATAGAGGATCTACTGACTGGCACCAGCATAGTACTGTCACCAGGTATAGAGGATCTACTGACAGGCACCACCAGCACAGTACTGTCACCAGGTATAGAGGATCTACTGACAGGCACCAGCATAGTACTGTCACCAGGTATAGAGGATCTACTGACCGGCACCAGCACAGTGCTGTCACCAGGTATAGAGGATCTACTGACAGGCACCAGCATAGTACTGTCACCAGGTATAGAGGATCTACTGACAGGCACCACCAGCACAGTACTGTCACCAGGTATAGAGGATCTACTGACAGGCACCAGCACAGTACTGTCACCAGGTATAGAGGATCTACTGACAGGCACCAGCACAGTACTGTCACCAGGTATAGAGGATCTACTGACAGGCACCACCAGCACAGTACTGTCACCAGGTATAGAGGATCTACTGACAGGCACTAGCACAGTACTGTCACCAGGTATAGAGGATCTACTGACAGGCACCAGCACAGTACTGACAGGGCAGTACACCAGGTATAGAGGGTCTACTGACAGGTACAAGCACAGTACTGACAGGGCAGTACACCAGGTATAGAGGGTCTACTGATAGGCACAGGCACAGTACTGACAGGGCAGTACACCAGGTATAGAGGGTCTACTGAGAGGCACAGGCACAGTACTGACAGGGCAGTACACCAGGTATAGAGGGTCTACTGATAGGCACAGGCACAGTACTGACAGGGCAGTACACCAGGTATAGAGGGTCTACTGAGAGGCATGAGTACAGTACAGGCCTCACCACCGTCAGTGTGTAATGTGCGTAGACTTTCCCGACTGTGGGCGTAGACACGCACACACACACAGATGCGTGCACACACACCACATCGTGCTACACTTGGGACAATTGGACCATAATGAAGACGCTTGTCCCCTCAATAACACGGACGGTTCCCCGTTGTCATACTACCGGTATTCATGTGCCGGTTGGTGTTGGCGCTAGAACCGGAATCGCCATGGAGATAACAGCAACGGTGGAGTTAGCAACTGTTGTCAGGTGCCGTGTTCGCACAACGAAGCAACATTTAATTAACACAAATGTAAACGATATAGAGAAGGTCACGGTGCTGTCAGAAGTCGGTGTTGCAAATCGGTTTCTAGGAAGAAACCGGAGAAGATTACCCAAGAGGTCACCAATAAGAGGCACATGAAAATGGTTGGGCACACTTGACAGAAAGAAAGAAATCCATAAAAACAGCATTGTCGAGCATTGTCGAGTATCATGCAAAAACCTTGTATTATCAATGTACCGATGCACATTATGAATTTATAATTCAGGGTTTTCAACCAACTTTATTAGTCTGAAAACATAACACATAAGACAGCGAGTACGGGTCACACTGGCCACGTCTGGTGAGCTGACATCTTATTATCTGACCTTTCATTTATTGCTTTTTTATTGTGCACTACCTCTACACTAAGAAATAAAGGTTCGAAAAAGTGCCGAAGAAGGTACACTGTCACTGGGGCGGTACCCTATCAGTACATAGAATTGTGCTCTTAGCCAGCAATACAGTATATAATTCATTTGTACCATATTCGCTTGGAAATAATTTAATGTACCAATTTGCACCCGAGCATTATTGTACTTTCAGGAAACATTTTGGAAATTTGATCGTGAGAAGAACAAAAATGTGCCTCCACTGTCACTTTATTTAGAGTACGTCACACGCGGTAACATGAAACAACGTCATTCTAAATCATTTCTAAGCAAATCGAAGCATGAACGTCCCTCTTAATAAAGCCGTTATAATGTGCCAATAAAGGTGTTATAGATGTTATTTACGTGATGAATAATGACGATCCCCAGAAATTGTTCCTTCAACATACTTGCCGGAGTAAAAATGTCGCCTGGCAGCCGCCCCTTGAAAATAATCGGTCTATGAAAGCGTTTTTTTTATGAATTTCATGTGTGCCAACGCGGTTCCAAGACTGCAGGAGCTCTGTGGACGTTCCCACAGATCATCACCTGACAGTCACTCCGCCGGGCTGTCGTCGATCATGTCAGCCGTCAGATGGTTTAATACCGCGGGGGCCCCTGTCTGACTAACAGCCGTCAGAGAGGGGGGGGGGGATGTCGCCGGGAGGGACCACCCTGTCAGCGTTGTGTCAGGTGTGAGTGGAGGTGTGTGGGGGGGGGGGGGGGGAGGGACCACCCTGTCAGCGTTGTGTCAGGTGTGAGTGGAGGTGTGTGTGTGTGTGGGGGGGGGAGACAGGGACAGGCGGAGAGGGAGATAGGAAGGCCACTGCTTTCAATTTTATACGTCTGATTAAAATGCATAAAAATGAAATTGGTATTAATTTGGCCAGACATCCTGACCAAGAATGAGGGTTTGGTGCTCCTCTCACACATAGGCGGAGAGGAGGGGGGAGGGGCATTCTGAAATTGCAGGGCCCCCCCCCCCTCCAAGTGAAACCAGACTCATATAAAAAATGCTTGCATGAAACCATAAAGTGTGCTATAGCAATGCTAAATGCTACATCAACAAAAACAAAAAACCCTACTACTGTACCGTTGCATGCAGCGTGTTCAGGGGTGTCCAGTTTGACTTTGAAAAGAGGCCAGCGTGAGTGTTCGTTTTCTGTGTTTATTTTTGTTATAGCACCCCACTGTGATGTGATGTGCCTGATTGGACAAATTGTCCAATTACGGTCTCCAATCAAGGCCTTTGTTCGCAGAACCAGGAAGTAGCAAAGGACAAAAGCTTTGACCCGGGATTGCGCTTCCAGGAGAAGATTGGGCACCCGCCAGAGCAGATTAGAAGATTACACGCCTTGATTGGGCCCGGATGCTCATCGAAAACCCGGCTCTTATCCTCTTATTTGCACTGACACAAGGATGCACTTAGCCCAAGAGAGAGCCCATCGTAAGCACAGCTAGGGGGTTTTCAGTCTGGGTACTGAACCGGTCGTGGAGTGGTAGAATAGAATAATCGGTTGTTCAGCCTTGTATGTGGCAGCCAGGTATAGGGCGGCCTGTAGCGTAGTGGTTAAGGTAAATGACTGGGACCCGCAAGGTCGGTGGTTCGATCCCTGGTGTAGCCACAATAATCCCTTTAGCAAGGCCCTTAACCCTGCATTGCTCCAGGGGAGGATTATCTCCTGCTTAGTCTAATCAACTGTATATTGCTCTGGATAAGAGCGTCTGCCAAATGCCATTAATGTAATGTAATGTATGGTTTGGCGTAATTCTTGGGCAAAAAAAAAAAAAAAACACATGACTGCATGCAGATTAGGAAGGAGGTCCACACAGGGTTTGGTGATAGGCATGACCTACATTACTTGCCAGCAGCGTCTGTTTTACGAATATCAGAAATGGTCTGCTCGTGCGTCAGCAAAACGCTAATGCATATTCAAAAAGCAGAGGGGCCTGAATGACACCCAAAAATACAGCAACAACAATATTACACTATAAACAAGAGATATTTTTAACTCCTATTTATAGCAGTGCTCCGAATGTGTCCCTCTTGTTCATTCAGACACAACGGCGTCCTCATCCTGACTGCGGTTCACACAGCCCTCTTGCCGGAGCCATTCAGAGACCCACTCCAGCGTTGCATAAGGAGGAGGGTTAGCGCTCCTGGATCAGGATCGTTTTTAGGGGGGGGGGGGCCCTTACGACACAGAGCCAGGCCTGGAGAGGCCCACTCAGGCCAGGGCCCTCAGCCCGTGTCCCTCCTCCTGCGGGTTCATTATTCTCCCTCCCTCCCTCTCTCACGCCGCAACCGCCAGGCTAATCCCCGCTCGGGGATAACGAGGGAAATTAACGTCAGAGAGAAGTGACAATAAAACCCAGACCCCCCCAGGCTTTTAAATAAGCCTGACTGAGCACGGCAGCGTTATGAAAACGAGTCTTAAATCCCGTCCGACCGCGTTATGGGGGTCAGGGTCAGGGGGGCAACAGGGCAAGCAGAGCAGCTCAGACCCTCCTCTCCCCAGCCACTGCCTCCAGCTCATCCCCAGGGCAGACCCAGGCCATGCCAGGCCAAGCGGGAGATATAAGCCCTTCAGCGTGCCCCCTGGGTCTCTCCTGGGTCTCTCCTGGTCACTCCTGAGTCTCTCCTGGGTCTCTCCTGGGTCTCTCCTGGGTCTGCCTCAGGGTCTCTCCTGGGTCTCTCCTGGGTCTCTCCTGGGTCTCTCCTGAGTCTCTCCTGGGTCTGCCTCAGGGTCTCTCCTGGGTCTCTCCTGGGTCTCTGCTGGGTCTGCCTCAGGGTCTCTCCTGGGTCTCTCCTGAGTCTCTCCTGGGTCTCTCCTGGGTATGCCCCAGGGTCTCTCCTGGGTCTCTCCAGGGGCGACAGTAATCTGGCAGTCGGAGGGTTTGCCGGTTCGATCCCCCGCCCGGGCTGTGTCGAAGTGTCCCTGTGCAAGACACCTAACCCCCCAAATGCTCCTGACGAGCTGGTCGGTGCCTTGCATGGCAGCCAATCGCCGTTGGTGTGCGAGTGTGTGGATGAATGAGAAGCATCGATTGTAGAGTGCTTTGGATAAATATTTTATTTTGGAATGGCCAATAATATTTGGAATGGAATGGAACAGTTTTAATCCACCGGCAAAAACTAGATCACCGCATTTCATGTGTACTGCAGAGGTAGGCTTCCACAAAGCCTTAGGGCAGAACTGTGTTCTGAAAACACATACAGAATACAAAATAATTACTTCTTAATCTTTCTACAGTCTTCCATATTGGAATGCCCAATCGGATAGTGCTCAACGCCGTGACCTCAGCTACCAGTCCACGAGAGGGCAAGCAAGCACCTACTCTCCCCCCCGAAAAAGAGCCCGGTGCTTATTTGCACAAAGGAGTCGGTCCACAAGCTGCGCTCACACACATTCAGTCAGACCGCGAGTGCCCAATCAACCAGCAGGGGTCACTGGTGAGCAATGAGACACAGTCATACACTCTGTTGGCTGAATCCTTGGCTGCGTCTCAATACTGGGAAACTGGGAGATATTACAGCCTTTCAGGTGTCGTACTGCCATTGGCCGCAGTCTATAATGGATACATTCCGGAAGGGGTTTCCAGGCCACGGGCGCCATCCGCACCCTGGAACAGTGTCTCAACGGGATTAAAATAAAATAAAACTATTAAATAACGGTCTTTGCGATCGTGTTTATTTTCCCGCCCCCTTGTGGCCAGGCTTCAACCGTCGCTCTGTGTTGCTGTGAAACGGGGGCGTGTCCGACAGCGTGATTGAATCCCGCCGAATGTCATTACCCGCCGATTTCGAAAAAGCTTGCCGGCCCTCCTCCTCCGAGAGGGCAGGACAACGGGCGACACGGCCCTGCGGGAGAAACGCCTGAACGCGTCGCTGTCGACTTTCGCCGAACATCGAACTCCACCAGCGCGTCGGCCGCGGACCGACGTGACGTATCCACCAGCGCACGTCGGCACGTCTTACTAAGCACGGGATCGTGGGCCCTTACAGACCTCCTGGGAAATCAATCTACCCCCCAAACCCCCCCACCCTACCCCATGCACGCCACCCCCGTGACACTCCACCCCCGTGACACTCCACCCGGCTGCCGTCTTTAAGCGGAGGAGCCCTTCGTCACCGTGACGATGACTGACGGAGCGGTTTTTGCGCTAAAGCGGACGACATCGCCGCGCTGGCTCCCGTTACGCCCGAACGTCGCCGCTTCATTAGCCCCGTCTCGCTCGGCGAAGTCCCCCAGCGCTCCCGCGAAATGAGCTCACGCGAGCGTCTCCGCGGCAACGTTACGCGAAACAAAATAACCTCTTCCTTTACGTCGAGCGATGGAGACGACGGGAGCCCTAATGATCACTTTTCATCGGCATATTAATCTAGTTTGGGCGAAGGCTCTCTCCTCCTGGGGGAGTGGGGGGGGGGGGGGGAATAACGGTTTAAATTCAAACCCCGTTGCTTCCCTTCTGGCTCGTTTATTAGGCACCTGTGTCGAGGAGCGCGGAGAAACATGAGAATTTATGAACAGCGGCGGAATTGCCAATTTATCTCACACTGATAAGAAAAAGATTGGAGTTCATTCTTCTTCATTGTTGGTAGGCTTGGGAGAGGCCCTCTTTCTCTCTCTCTCTCTCTCTCTCTCTCACGCAAACCCCACCCGTTTGTTTTGGGGACCAACACTTTTGCTCTTTTTGACTCCTTCCCCGCAAATCTCATCGCTCCGCGGTGGACTCTGACGCTCTGTGTCGTCCGCGGCGTTTCCATGGGACCCAAACGGCCAATTGGCCGATTGCCTCAGCCCCCACATGGAAGGGAGAGAGAGAGAGAGAGAGAGAGAGAGAGAGAGAATGCACTCGCAGCAATTACTACTAAGTGCTCCTGCTGTAATTTGGACCCGCATATAGAGGGAGAGGGAGAGAAAGAGAGAGAGATTTAAAAAGAGAGATGCAGGGGTAATTATAGAGGGTTTTAGCACCTGGGGGTGGAGGCAGGCTTGAGGGGGGAGGGGGGTTAAATGCTAAATGTAGAGAGAGAATGGGGGATGGGGGGGTGGGAGGAGGGGAGAGTAGGGATATTGATATTGATATTTCCCCTTTTTCCCCCAGTTTTTGCTACCCTGTACGGCGAGATGAATTGAATCAAAGGCAGAGGAGCGGAATCACAGATTATGCCCTTGGTGTCCTGACACTGTCGGCAACGTATTGCAGCCGACCGCTAAACCCCGCTAACGTCCTGGGAGCCGGAGAGAGGAGTGAGACACGATTCGAAATGTAGTCTGAGGCAGGGATAGATGGGGGCGACATGGCTCAGGCAGTAAGAGCGGTCGTCTCATTGGCTCAGGCAGTAAGAGCGGTCGTCTCATTGGCTCAGGCAGTAAGAGCGGTCGTCTCATTGGCTCAGGCAGTAAGAGCAGTCGTCTGGCAGTCGGAGGGTTGTGTCGAAGTGTCCCTGAGCAAGACACCTAACCCCTAAATGCTCCTGACGAGCTGGTCGGTGCCTTGCATGGCAGCCAATCACCGTTGGTGTGTGAGTGTGTGTATGAATGGGTGAATGGAGAAGCATCAATTGTACAGCACTTTAGATAAAGGTGCTATATAAATGCCAACCATTTACCATAGAGAAGCCATCCGTGGCCGGCAGCCCTGCAGGGGGATATTGGCAGAGGGATTCAGTCACCGGGGATTAGCGGTCTGGCTTTGTGTGCACATGTATGATTGGGTCTCCTCCACCCCTACTCTGCACATGTGTGTCTCTCAGCAGCGGTGTGAGAAGAAGCAGCTGACTGGCACCCTGTGTTTCAGAGGAGAAACACAAGGTCAGCACCGGGGGGTATACACTCACTGGGCACTTTATTGGGTAGACCTGAACACCAGCTTGTTAATGCGAGTTGCATGTGGCTGCAACCAAACGCATGAAAGAGTGGCGACATGGTCTAGAGGCTCAGCCCGTTTTTCGGACCAAACGTCAGAATGGAGAAGAAATGCAATGGAAGTGACTTTGACCGTGGAGTGATTGCGGGTGCCAGACTGGGCCACGCTGTCAGTGGGAAGGGTACCACCTAGTGGTTGTTTGCGGGGTGGGGGTAAGATTAAATAAGTGAGAATGACAGGATGGAGGAGGGGGGCGGGTAAAAAAAAAAAAAAAGTTTTTCTGTATTTCTGCAAAGCAATAATAAGAAATCCTGTTTTATTTACCGGCATCTCGGCCCTCGCTCTTGTATAAGCACTGGGGGGGGAGGGGGGGTTGTGTCACAGCAGTTGATTAGAATGAGATATAGCCTGGTCCAGGCACCACCGCGCCTTGTGTGTCACACACACAGCGATCGTGGTGCATCTGCCAACTGTGCCCAGCTCAAATCTCATTTATTTTCCCCGGTAATAAAACACCCAGGGCCTACGGAGAGCCCTGCCGGAAGGAAGCCAGAGACCCAGCACATGGGACACGCCAGCCTCACACGATTGGGCTCCAGAGAGTCATTATCACATACCGTCATTATCATATACCATCATTATCATTATCATATACCGTCATTATCATTATCACATACCGTCATTATCATATACCATCATTATCATATACCATCATTATCATATACCATCATTATCATATACCGTCATTATCATTATCATATACCATCATTATCATATACCGTCATTATCATTATCATATACCATCATTATCATATACCGTCATTATCATTATCATATACCATCATTATCATATACCATCATTATCATTATCATATACCATCATTATCATACACCATCATTATCATATACCATCATTATCATATACCATCATTATCATACACCATCATTATCATATACCATCATTATCACATACCATCATTATCATTATCATATACCATCATTATCATTATCATATACCATCATTATCATTATCATATACCATCATTATCATTATCATATACCATCATTATCATTATCATATACCGTCATTATCATATACCATCATTATCACATACCGTCATTATCATATACCATCATTATCATATACCATCATTATCATATACCATCATTATCATACACCATCATTATCATATACCATCATTATCATATACCATCATTATC